>NC_066579.1:221591809-221894962 GCF_024323335.1 Lathyrus oleraceus
GCAAAGGAGTGTGATCAACTTTCAAGGATTCGACCAAAGAGGTGATGTAGGAAGGCTTGCAACATGGTGACATTGAGCCAACACAACTTCATGCTCTCTTGGCCAAAAGGAGTAAATTAGATCTTTTTGGAAAGATGGGAATGATAGAAATAAGTTTCATGTTAAGGTTGAATCCTAATAGGATCTAGAACCTTGTGGGAAATGATCATGAAGTATTTGGTTTGGAAAGAATGAAAACTTGGAAAAATTTCACTAAGTACACGTGCCATTCAAACAATCCAATGCCACGACTTATAAGAGTGATATCTTGAGCTATGGTGGTCCAAATGATTTTCCCTTGGAAGAAATGGAAAGGGGAGATCTAATATTTTAACTTTCATGTTGGAAACCAATTGAGATGGAGCCCTTAAGGTCTAGAAAAACTGCCATGAACAATGCTTGATAATCCTGACTTAGGTACTTAGAAAATTTCGAAGTCTTGGAACAATGGATAAATTTGAAACAACCTACTTTCCACGACCATATATTAGGCTATGATGATCCAAATGGCTTAATCTTGGCACCTCCTCGAAGCTTGGATGGAGGAGAATAAAATCCATGTTAAGGCCAACTTGATTTGGAGTCTTGATCATGTAGAACAAAAGCCATGAAAGTAGTTGTTCACTAAGACTAAACTTACCAAAAATAGTAAGTTTCAAAACCCTAGTTTCCAATTTAAGCAACTTTCCATAATTCTTGATTTTTTATGAATCTCTTGACTTTTCTTGATCAAATTTCACACATAGACCAATTTTGACTTGAGGAACACATTATTGACCAAAAAGATCAAAAGTTGACTTTTTAATTTGTCTAGTTGACTTTTTCCTAATTGAATCAAACCAACAATCATATAACCAATTGAACCTCTTACAAATGGAATTAATGACCAATTGTTTACTCATAGAAACTTAGGGACACATAGAATATCATGGAATCAAGTTTTGCTCAAAAAGTCAGAAATAAACTTATTTGATCACAAGCCCTAATTTCAGTCAAAAATGACAAGACAGGAGCACACATCTTCAAAACCTTGATTCTCTTAGGGAGAATGGAGAAACTTAAGAGCAAAAGATCTCTTTTATAATTACAAGATGAAAATGAATCAAAAATTGGTCCATGAGTATGCCACATACTTATATAATTAAAACTTCTAACTCAGGGATCCAAAGGTAGGAGAGTGTGATCCAATTCCATTTTCTTGTAATTCTCATCCAACTGATGAAGCAATGGGCCATTTGAGATATCCTAGGGTATGAGTAAATCCTTGTAGCTTGAATGATCAATAGGTTGAGGGTATCCCACCCTCCTTGCACTGATTGTCACTTTTCTTCCTTCTAAAGCTTGAAGAAAGTCCCAAGAGGGATGCCTTTATCTCATAACAATAGAACCAATGATATATATGAATGGAGGTTGAGGGTATCCCACCCTCATAAGAGGGTAAATTTTGGGGTACAACAACTGCCCCTATTCAATCTTCTTGCACCGGAGAGGTTGAAAAGAAACGACATTTCAAACGTTCAAGGTGGGAGAGGATTGAATACCAAAAGAAAAGAAAATTGCACTCTAGAAAGGAGGAAAAAAGGTCATTTACAAATCGGAACTTCATTGTGTAAGTGAGGAAAAAGGGTTAATCACCGAGACTGCCAATCTAATCGGACACGTTCGTGAACAGAAGATGTTACGCCAGGAGAGAATTGGATCACCAATAGGGATTACCAGAATAAGACTGGATTTTATGAAGATTACCAAGATGGAACTGGATTTAGCGATCATGGAGACTACCAAGCTAAAAGGGTATCTTTGCGGACAAAAGATGTTGTGCCGGGAAAGAACTGGATTACCAACAAAGACTACCAGGATAGGACTAGATTTAATGAAGATTACCAGGATGGAACTGGATTTAGCGATCAGGAAGACTACCAGGCTAAACGGGTATGTATGTGGACAAAAGATGTTGTGCTAGGAAAGAACTGGATCACCAACAAAGATTACCAGGATATGACAGAATTTAATGAAGATTACCAGGATGGAACTAGATTTAGCGGTCACGAAGACTACCAGGCTAAACAGGTATGTCTGCGGACAAAAGATGTTGTTCCATGAAATAATTGGATCACCAACAAAGATTACCAGGATAGGACTAGAGTTAATGAATATTACCAGGATAGAACTAGATTTAGCGATCACGAAGACTACCAGGCTAAACGGGTATGTCTGCGGACAAAAGATGTTGTGCCAGGAAAGAACTAGATCACCAACAAAGATTACCAGGATAGAACTGGATTTAGGTTGGTAAAGTCAAGAGGAAGTTATGAGGATGAAAAGAGACCAGAGATATATCAAGGGACGAATAACTTTTCCTGGGAAACAAGGAAAACGTCACTGGCTTATATTATAATGCATGTTCGAAATTTTCTATGGCATAATGTTCCATGTAAAATGGGAATGCTACACAATTTTTATGGATGTGATGTAATGATGCATGATTTCGTATGAGAATAGATAAAACCACGAAAACAAATCTGCTGAAGATAAATCTGAAATACTAGAACTCTGCGGGGAGGGGCTCTACAAAAATAAATTGCAAGCTCAACGGGCTCTTGTCGGAAATGAGGTGGACTTTTGCTAGGAAGAAAGTGTCCCTTCTATGAGAAGTCTTGATCTAAAAGTCTCATCAATGCGTCTCTACTAGGGAGATGGGGAAATTCTTAACCAAAGATGAAACATTGCACTGGGGACTATACAATCTTTAATTACTGCAACTGCTAGGGGGACCACAACAAAAATAAGAGTCATTCTTGCTGATTTTTTCTTTCGTGCTGTTGTGTCATATACCTGCAAGTGGACATCGCTTCTGCCACACAAATTACAACCAAAATGTCCCAGGTATTATATAACCACTTTGTCTACCAACCCGGCCACACATAAAATCAAAAGCATATTCAAATGTCTTTTATCATATTGTGTAAAGCCCAGGATTTCCGAATGCAATGATTATCAAAATAATTCCGACATTTTTACAAACAAAATAAGTAAAAGAAAAATAAAGAACACCCTTTTGATTGAAAAGATCTTTTATTGATTGAGAATTCTCCTGTAAATAGGCCTTTACATTATGAGGCAATTCCTAGGAAGAGGTAATTGCAAAAATAATAATAAAAGATTTAATACAAGAATGGCAATGTGAAAAATGGATTCCCATTATATTCTGACTTTGCTATAATTCCTTATGACCTCAACGTTCTCATCCCTTTGCTTTTTGAAGAAAAATGACTCGAACTGATTCCTGCCCTTCGGGTTTCCAACTGTAATAGTGTGATGACATCAATTGATCCAATACCAGATGTAGTCGTTCGCTTTAAATCTCTAACTTTTGCCTGGATCGCCTTTTCAGGTTTTCAATCCACCGGGATACCCTTTTTTTGCCTAAGCCATCCTTTTGGGTTTTCAACTTAGAGGGTGTACTTGATGTATTGTTTTTTCTTTTCTATCCCTAATTTTTGCCTGAACCTCTTATTCATATTTTTTCGGTTCGCCGGGATTCCCATTTTTGCCTAAGTCGTTGACTTAGCGGGTCCTTCTTACGCGAAGTATTTTTTGACTACGTCTGTGTTTACAGGGACTGAAAAATCCTCACCATCCATATTAGTGAGCATCATGGCTCCGCCAAAGAAAATATTCATTATCACATATGGCCCTTCATAATTCAGAGTCCATTTTCCCCTGGGATCAGACTGAGGAAGAATAATTCTTTTCAACACAAGGTCACCAACTCTATAACTCTGAGGACGAACTCTTCGGTCGAACGCTTTCTTTATTATCTTTTGATATAATTGCCCATGACAGATAGCAGTCATTCTTCTCTCTTCAATGAGGTTCAACTGATCAAATCAGTTTTTCACCCACTCAGCCTCATCGAGTTTTACGTCTGTCATCATCCTTAAGGAAGGGAACTCAACTTCGACGGGTAAAACTGCCTCCATGCCATAAACCAATGAAAACGGAGTTGCCCCAATAGAGGTACGTATCGAAGTCCGGTAATCATGCAGAGAGAATGGTAACATCTCATGCCAGTCCTTGTAAGTCACCACCATTTTTTGTATTATCTTCTTTATGTTCTTATTGGCTGCCTCCACTGCCCCATTTATCTTTGGGCGGTAAGAGAGGAATTATGATGCTGAATCTTGAAACTCTTGCACAACTCTGTCATGATCTTGTTGTTGAGATTAAACCCATTGTCTGTTATGATCTTCTCAGGGATCCCATAACGACAAATGATATTGTGCTAAATAAAAAGAGTAACCACCTGCTTAGTATGTTGGCGTAGGAGGCAGCTTCCACCCATTTGGTGAAGTAATCGTAGGCTCAATGCGTCCTATCATATCAATACCCAACATTGCGAAAGGACATGGGGAGGTTAGAACATTTAAAGGAACGAGAGGAACATGCACTTTATCAACATAAATTTGGCATTTATGACATGATCTGGCGTGAAGATGGCAGTCAGTCTCCATAGTCATCCAATAATAGCATGCTCTCAAAATCATTTTTGCCATGGTATGACCACTGGAGTGTGTTCCAAACAAAACCTCATGAATCTCTTCAATAATTATGTCTGCTTCGTGTCTATCCATGCATCTGAGCAGAACAGAGTCATGATTCCTCTTATACAACACGTCACCACTTAAGAAAAACCGAGCAGACAACTTTCTCAATGTTGTCTTGTCAGGGATAGTTGTGCCCTCCGGGTATCGTGTTTCTCTAGGTATCTCTTGATGTCATAGAACCAAGGCTTATCATCCCGAACCTCGTCATTATTGTAACAAAAAGCTTGCTCATCCAATCTCATAATGCTGATGGAAGGGGCTTCATTTTCCCATTTGACTTTGAACATTGATGCCAGAGTGGCTAGCGCGTCTGCTAAATGATTCTCTTCCCTTGAGATATGGTTGAATGCGATCTCTTCAAAGTATGGGATCAACTTCATCACATGTTCTCGGTATGGAATTAAATTTGGATGACAAGTCTCCTAATCTCCATTGACCTTGCTAATAACCAAGGCATAATCCCCATATACCTCAAGATGCTTGATCCTCAAATCAATAGCAGCTTCAATCCCATAGATGCAGGCTTCATATTCGACCATGTTATTGGTGCAACCGAAATAGATTCTGGCGGTGAAAGGAATGTGAAAACCTATGGGAGAGGTAATGACAACTCCCACATTGTTTCCTAAAGCATTTGAAGCACCGTCGAACACGAGCGTCCATTGTAACACCCCGATAAAAATAAGATAATTATTTAATTTAAGTTAATATTATATTTATTAATTTAATTAAATAATTGGAATTATTGGATTATTATTATTATTATTATTATTATTGGAATAATGATTATTGGAAAATATATATAAGTTGGAAATAAGAAAAAGAGTCCCATTTGGTAAAGAAAGGGTTTCACGTGAAAAGCAGAGAAGCGGCTGAAAAGAGGAAAAGGGCAAAGAGACAGAGCAAGAGGAAGAAGATTGAAGAAGAGAAAAGCTTGAAGCTTAAAGATTCGCCGGATTAACTCAGGTAAGGGGGGTTTATCGTCGTTTAATGGGTATTATGGATTAACATATAATGGGTAGTGATAAGCCGTTGAATTGACCCTAATTGGGATGTTGAATGCTGAAAAATTGAGATGGATAAGTTGTGTTAAAACTGAAATTGAATCTGTAATTGGATGGGTAGTGATTTTCCGAAAACGTAGCTTTTTACGGAATTGGAATCGGAGGTCCGGAAGTCCTCCAACGGCGGAAAATGCGGAGAATTCTGCATTCTGCTTTGTGTTAGCGCAGGAACAGCTTTCTGTCTTGCGTTAACCGGTTAACCCAGGGTGTTAACTGGTTAACACTGTTGTGAATTATGAAATATTGCTGTTTTGCTTGCGTTAACCGGTTAACCCAGGGCGTTAACCGGTTAACACTGTTAAAATTGGCCAGGAAGCGTGTTCTGTCCTGCGTTAACCGGTTAACCCAGGGCGTTAACCGGTTAACACTGTTGGAAATTGGAAAAATTGATATTTTAATGTTGTGAACATAATTGGTGATTGGCCTATATCGGTGTGTGATATAGTAGGGATTATTTCCCGTTGTTTTGAGTAGGATAGGTATTAGTAGAGTGTGCTAATTTTGTGACTGAATTATTTGGCATGACATAATATGATTATGTGATAAATATGCTGATGATGTGTGAAAATATGCATAATGTTGTGAATGTATATATTATGTATGTAATTGTGGATGGACTGTTTTATGGCTTAGAGTATGAGCATATGTCCATTGTGGATTGTTGTTGATGTTGCATGCTAGGTGATTTGGCATAGCATAATGTGGCCTTGGGGTGGTAGCTAATTCCCATGGTGAGGAATTAGTGATGTTAGTCATTTTGGACTGTTGTTGATGTTTGCCTGCTAGGTGATTAGCGTGCATAGCATGGCCCTTGGGGTGGTAGCTAATTCCCATGGTGAGGAATTAGTGATGTTAGTCATTTTGGACTGTTGTTGATGTTTGTATGCTAGGTGATTAGCGTGCATAGCATGGCCCTTGGGGTGGTAGCTAATTCCCATGGTGAGGAATTAGTGATGTGAGTCACTAGGTCTCAAATGAGTGGGACTAGTGAGCTTGGTAGCCGTACCTGGATTTGGTCGGTGAAGTTGAACTATATGTTCACGAATAGTCGGTACCGCATGCATGGAGTCTCATTGCATAATGTATGTATGGCGTATAATATGAATGGATGTATTCCAATATTATACGTGTGTTTTGTGTTGGTGTTGAGTATGAATTGAGATTATACGTGTGCTTTATGTTGGTGTTGAGTATGATGTTTGAGTTGATGTGCCGTTACTGAATGTGTGTTATGATTAGGGTGATGAAATGTGTTAAATTACTTAACATTGCATGATATTTTATAATGCTTATTATATCGATTGAGGAACTCACCCTTACAACTATTTTTCAGGTAACGAGCAGTGATTGAGTAGGAGTTAGTGCTTGAAGTCTAGTGTAGTTCCTTAGTGGGTCATGCTCTGGTAGATGTAACATCGGGATGGGATGTTTTAAATGTTTTATTGTTGGTTGTGAACCAGTTTACATGTAATATGCTACATGTTTTGCATGATTGATTTAATCTCTATCCGCTGCGTATTGTGCAAATGCTTTATGTTTTGAATTAATAAAAGAGCATGACAGTTATCATGGTGAATGGTGTGAAGTAATTGTGTGACACCCTTAATTGCACCTTTACTCTGATGTATATATTTGTTGTTTTAATTAAATATTTTGGGTAATTTAGAAGGGTGTTACATCCATCGCGATCCTGGTTCTGGGCCTTCATTTGGGTCTGGTCGGTTGTAATATTCGCTGAGGAATAACATGTCTTCATCGGGAAATTCAAACTTCATCGGTTGGTAATCCTCTACAGGCTGATGAGCTACGTAATCAGCAATTATACTACTCTTGATGGCCTTCTGAGTTGTATACTGGATATCATATTCTGTTAAGATCATCTGCCAATGAGCAACCCTCCCTGTGAGAGCAGGCTTCTCAAAGATATATTTGATTGGGTCTGTAAGACCCCAATTTTGGCCCTAAGATCCCTCATAGCATCATAACATTGCATTTGCAAAGCCTCAAGGATCATAGCATCTTGGCTCCCTTACCCTTGGGAGGACTTCTTGTGAGTGGTTTGAGATCACCAAGCATGTTTGAATTGTATATTATTTCTTTTCTTACTTTTTTTACTAACCAAAAGCACATAAATATGTCACTAACCTCTTTTGTTTGTAGCTTGAGCAATCACAAAGTCAAGAGCTTCAAGGAGATCCTTTGTGCAGAGACATGGCCAAATGAAGATGAAAGCAAGCATGGTAATGGCTCCCAAAGCTCTCATCCATCAAATATGCCTCCCTAGTATCTCAATTCATCATTTTGATCAAAGCAAGTCATAGAGTTTGAGGTTTGTTCCCCAGAGAAAGCCCTAATTCATCTGTGTACCACAATGCCTTGCTCATGAAGCAACCTCAGCCCATGGTCAAATACAATCAAGGGAAGTTCTTTAATTCATAATTTTGTGCATATTTGAACTTAATTTAGTGTCCTCAATCATCAATTCATCAAGATATGGGTTGTGGACTTGAGAAGTTGATCATTCAATTCATCTGACTATTTTGAAGTGCACTGAGACATAACTTTTTATGTGTTGGTCAAATGGAGATGATTCCAAAATAAAAAATGTTCTTAAGGACAATATGAATAACCTTCATGTTCATCAAAAATTGATTTGAAGCATATAAAGTCATCTCCAATTCCAAGACATTATAGGTCATTTTGACTGAAACCCTAATTTTGGGTCAACTTCCCAAGAACATAACTCATTCATTTTTTATGATTTTGAGGTGGTATCAAATGCATTGGAAATATTAAGATGTCTAATTCAAATGTTATGTTGAACAAAATTTCAAAATATCAAAAGAAATACATGTGATAATGCAAAACATTATAGGTCACTTTAGACCAAATGCATTGAAAGGCAAAAAAGTCCAACTTCAAGTGCCCATAACTCTTTCATCAAAAATTAAAATGATGCAAAATGTAAGTCCATTTTGATTGTCTTGAAACGATCTACAACTTTGAGGTTGAAGGTTGTTTCATTTGAGGCTTGTATCATCAAAATAGAGGGGCTTGAACATTGGCCAAATTTAGAAACTTTGCCTTTACATGTTATGCACCTTGCACTTTAAACTCAAATTTCACCAATTTCCACATTTCAAATGGATTTTTGCCCAACATAACAATTGTTCCTTACATCAAAACCTTTCCAACCATTACTCACATGATCATGTTTGAATTGGGCAAATGGTATTTTCGAAGAGGAGAAGTTTTTGGTTCAATTATGCAGAACACCTCAAAATTCCATGCACAAGCAATTACCATTCAGATTACATGTCCATTTCACTTTGGTATGATTTCAGATTGCATTTGGCATTGAATTTGGGCCTTTAAAATGATCATGCAAGCCCATGCAATGAATGTCCAATTCCATGCACACGGATTGAATCACACTTGCCTTGCCATTCCATCTATAAATAAGAGCCTCACTCCATTCAAATTTCATCCATGAATCAACCTGAAATGTTGTTGAACTGAAAACCTAACCTCTCGCCAAAGGAGCTATTTCACTTTTCTTCAATTTTTTTAAGATCTAAAATTCAACTACATCTGGTTGAATCTTTGGATCTAAAGCTCCTAAACCTTCATCCTTTAGTCCATTGCACTTCTGTTTTGCCAAAGGAAGCAAGGAAACAAGCTCAAATCTCCAGAATCCAAGGTTGTTCTTCAACTGGTTTTTTCTTCGAAACTCATCATCTATTGATCTATTTGCTTGGATTTTGTGTTGGCTGAAGTCCTCTCAATAGAGGCATCATTACTGTGCATTTAATTTTTGAAATCCATCAAGTTCACATGAACATCACAGAATTTCAATCTCTGATTTCTCTCAATGATGTATGGATCATGTATTTTGGTTAAGCTTTTGAAACCTGCAAATTTCACTGGAATCTTCATGCTCACCGGAGAAGAAGGTGGCTCCGGTGGCCGTCCCTTTGCCAGATGCGTTGTGGATCGTTGGATCTGATTTCCAGTTTATATCCTAGCCCTTGGATCTTTTGACTTTTAATAATGCTAGGTGTTACGAGTTGGACTTGAGAACATGATGGAAGCGCACCTCTGAGCCTTTGATGTTGTGCATGTCATTTAATGAAATGGATCGTGCGCTCCCTGATTTTCCATATTTTTCTATTTTCTGATTTAATTTCTTTTATTCCCATTATTTTCAAAAATTCATATTTCCTTCATTTTAAATCCAAAAAATATGGGACCAATTGCATTCTTCTCCAAATAATTTCTAGTTTCTAATTTTGATTTTTAATATTTTTTATTTTGTCACTTGATATTTTTATGAATTTTCTCTTTTCTGGTTATTTTTAATTCATTTTAAATAGTTTTTGATATTCAAAAAATACAAAAATATTTTCCTAACCTATTTAAATGATGATGAATCTATGAAAAATATTCTCATCAATTTTTTAATTGATTTGAGATTTATTTGAGATTTTAGTTCAATTAGGTTATTTTTATTCATTTTTAATTGATTAAAAATAGTTTCTAACTTTTAAAAATGCTGAAATTTTTTGTCAAACTTTGTTTGACCTTGTTGAACTTGGGATAAATCACTTGGACCTTTCAAGGTTGATTTGAAGTGATTTTGAAGTTTGACCTTTCTTTTATTTTTAATTCAAGTTTATTTTAATATTAAAAATGCCAAACATATTTTGCTATTTGTTTGACCTCCAATCTTCATCTCATTTCTGATCTCTCATTGTTTGACTTTGACTCTCAATGTCATTTGGTCAACACACATGGATTGGTACATTCTTATTCATCTCTTGCATTTTATTCTTTCCATTTCCTTTTTCCATTATTCATCTCCTTCTTCTTCTTCTTTTTTTTCTTTTTGATCAATGAGTTGAAGGTTGATAAGTTAGCATTGATTAGGGAGACTTAATCTTCCTTGATTCAAATCTAATTCATCTTGATCAATTGATCAAGTGAATGGCTTTGCATTAAGGATAGGGTGTTTCCTAAATCATGCAAAAGACTTAAACCAATACAAGATCAATTCTCTTCTTCTTTTTGGCATGGCAAGTTGTTGGTACTTGGTTCACTAATCAAGACTTCTAACTTGTGTTGTTGCCTACATTATTATTGACCGGCCTCAGATAGTTGTGACTTCTATATAAGTCCAATTAGGATTGCTTAACATAGCGCTAAATTTGCCTTGTGGCCCACTAACTATTAACCACTAACTATTAACATTTACTTTTTGCACTTTACATTTATGCAATTTATCATTCTTGTACATATTATTCATTTGCTTTTTTCCTTTGCTCATTAGAGCACATGTTTATGTTAATGCCATTTGCCTTTTGCTCACTTGAGCATATAGTTGTGTATAAATATCTTTTGTGCTTGTGTTTGTCTGTTGGTTGTGACCCAAATGCTAAGAATTGGACAAAATGGACTTAGATTTTAGGACCTTTCCCAAGCGAATGGAGTCTGAAGAGAAACTAGGCCTCATGCCTTTAGAGTGCTTAAATGTCAAAGAGCAACTAGGCCTCATGCCTTTAGAATGCTTAAAGCTTAAGGATGAACATTGAAAGGACCATATTCTAAAC
Organism: Lathyrus oleraceus; assembly: GCF_024323335.1. Classification (NCBI taxonomy): domain Eukaryota; kingdom Viridiplantae; phylum Streptophyta; class Magnoliopsida; order Fabales; family Fabaceae; genus Lathyrus; species Lathyrus oleraceus. The sequence continues at coordinate 221,603,126 of NC_066579.1, forward strand.
TCCCTCTTGTCCATTCTTTTGATTGTATTATAGAATTTTTTGATGTGTGTTTTCTTGTGCTAGGAGTTCCAACATTGAGCCAAATTGAGGAACCATTACCATGAGCTTCTAAGAGAGAGAGATCCAAGAGACCTTGAGGAGCCTTATCCAAGAATTCATTGACTGTTGATTTCTTAAGTTTATGCTTGTGATTGCTTATTCCAAAGGATGGGAGCTAATTGGATCATCAATATGATCTCAAGAGAGGAACTCCATTTGTGGTTTTGTCTCTTATTCCTTACCTCATGCATGCTTAGGACTTTAGCCCTTCTTCTTCTTCCCTCCATTCTAACCCAAGCCAAAACTTTTGTGCAAACATTTAACATTTGTTTTCAACATTAGAAACCTAAGCCTTATGCTTTTGATTTTAAAACTTTCTTTTCATAACACTTATTTTGAATTGAATCTTTAAGTCAACTTTGACCATTTTGTATATACTTTTCATTGGTAAATATAACCCCTTCAAATGTCTTGTTGTGGTTTCAATGGCCACTTTCTTTAATCAAACTTTTTTCATAACCATTAGCTATTAGGTTTGAGTTATCCTTGAGGTAGATATAATACTCACCTTTATCCTTAGTGATGGACAATGAGTCTTCCATGCTTATTATAGGGTTAACCCCTCACTGGCATGTTGAAGCTATACTCACATGGTGGATTTGTGGTTTTAGGTTGAGTTTTCTCCCTTGGATAACAAAAGACCTTAAGGCTTTTGGACCAATCAATCCACTCACTCATTTTTGAGATTTTTACCCCGAACTACGAGGTTTTGATCCTAATCTTTTTTAAGATGGTACGTAGGCAATGGGTTCATCCATTCAAACACAAAATGTAAATAAACTTGTATATTCTCTCCTCATCTCTTCAATCATGTTTGCACAAACAAATTTTCACAAAATACCAACCTTACAACAAATGTGAAAAGGGCTCCCTAGAAGTACCTAGGATGTTTTGGGTGCCTAACACCTTCCCATTGCATAACCAACCCACTTACCCAGATCTCGGACTCTCTTTTACTAGTTTTTGATTCGATAAAACTTTTAGGTTTTTGTTTGCTTTCTAACCATTCCTTTGGATAACTAGAAGTGCGGTGGCGACTCGACTTGTATGGTTTACCTTGGATTTAGTCAATATCTCTAATGGTAACGAATACCCCGCTACAGGGTCCATCTTCGAAATCAAAGGAGTAGTGTGGGTCAACATGTATTGTCTTAGTCGGCGAGTAGCCCACGCTAGAGCATAATAAGTTTTCTCAAGCAGTGAATAATTGGTTTCACAACTGGTAAACCTTTTGCTTAGGTAGTATATTGCTTGCTCTTTTTGGTCAGACTCGTCATGTTGGCCTAATACACACCTCATTGACTCGTCGAGGACAGTGAGATACATGATTAAGGGTCTACCCTCCACCAAAGGCATAAGACTAGGAGGTTCTTGCAAGTACTCTTTTATCTTCTTGAATTCCTTTTGACAATTATCGTTCCACACCACTGCCTGATCTTTTCTTCATAATTTAAACATTGGTTTACATGTAGCTATAAGATTGGAGATAAACCTAGCAATGTAATTCAATCTCCCTAAGAATCCACACACTTCTTTTTAGGTTCTTGGCTCAAGCATCTCTTGAATCTCTTTTATCTTTCCAGGGTCGACCTCGACTCCCCTTTCACTGATCAAAAAGCCAAGTAATTTACCAGACCTTACTCCAAATGTACATTTGTTGGGGTTTAGCCTTAGCCTGAACTTCCTCCATCTTTCAAAAAACATCCGCAGGTTGATCAAGTGTTATTCCTCTGTGTGGGATTTTGCAATCATATCATACATGTAGCACTCAATTTCTTTATGGTCCATGTCATGAAATAGGGTTACCATTGCACGCTGGTAAGTTGCCCCTGCGTTCTTTAGACCAAAGGGCATAACCTTGTAACAAAAGGTTCCCCAAGGTGTAATGGACGTGGTCTTCTCCATGTCTTCAGGAGCCGTTTTAATCTGATTTATAACCGGAGAAGCCATCCATGAAAGAAAAAACTGAGAACTGTGCAGTGTTGTTGACCAATACATCAATTTGAGGGAGCGGAAAATCATCCTTAGGACTTGCTCTATTCAAATCATGATAATGAACATACATCCATAATTTACCATCCTTCTTAGGTACTAGAACGATGTTGGCTACCCATCGAGGATATGAAGTAGCTGCCAGAAAACCTATATCAAACTGCTTCTGCATTTCATCTTTGATCTTTTTGGATATATCAGGACGTGTTCTCCGAAGCTTCTGCTTAACTGGTAGACATTCTTATTTCAAAGGTAGCCTATGCACCACAATATCAGTGTCTAGTCCTAGCATGTCTTGATAAGACCAAGCGAATACATCAATAAACTCTTGCAGCATACTGATTAACCTGGTTTTCACACTTTCTTCCAAAGAAGAACCTATTCTGACCTCTTTTATGTCGTCCTCATTTCCAAGATTCACGACCTCAGTGTCTTCTTGGTGCGGCTGAATAAATTTTTCCTATTTCCTTAATAATCTTGCCAACTCTTCAAGGAGTTCAAAGTCTTCGTCACCTTCTTCTTCGGCTTGGTAGATCAGATTGTCAAAATCATAATGAGCGGTAGCAAAATTGTTATCAATGGGGTCTGAGGCGGACGTGGATTTGCATTAATGATGTTTTTTATGCATTTTAGGAAGTGTGTGGTGAAAGAAAAGTATTGCCATTTTTAAAAGAAAAGGTAAAAGTAAAATAGAAAAGAAAGGATAAAAAAATTTGAATGCGAAAACGTCCTTTATTTTATGACAAAAATTACAAATGAAACAGGGTGGCCCTACATGATTCACCATGCCTTGGGTAGAGCGTGGGAATTATTGCATGATAAGAAAATAGAAGAAAATTACTCTTAATTAAATGTGACTTGGGTGACATCCCTTGCAGTCCAATTGCGGAGTCCTTCACCTGGGACACTTGGCCGGATCCAGTTGCCGATGTGATAATCACTATCATCATCATCATCACCAACATCATTGGCTTGATCACTATTAATAAATCCAACACTCGTAAATCTCACCAAAGTGAGAATCTTTGGAGCTTGAGGAGCTATGCCTTATTGGGAAGTGCTGAAACCAAGGCCCAACTTGTCAAATTTTAAAGGAAGATCTAACACACGGCCCCAACCTTCGGGGTGGCTACTCTCGACCACTGCTCTGGCGTCCTTTAACAAAGGCATGGAAAATACATGCCTCTTATCCTCAGAACAAGGAGTTTTGATCATCTGGACTATTTCGAATGCCTGAAACGGAGTTTCATGTACTTCTCCTTCAACTTCTACATATCGGAAAGATTTCAGATGACTCACCATGTACTCTTCTTCACCATACACATTAAAAATCCTACCATCACTTGGGAATTTCATTTTTTGATGTAATGTAGATGTTACAACACCTGCCCCATGAATCCACAAGCATCCAAGCAAAAAACAATATGTGGGTTGTATGTCCATAACGAAGAATGTTGTACCGAAGACTTGGGGTCCAATTTTGACAGGTAGGTCTACTTCACCAAAAACAGCTCTTCGAGACCCATCGAAGGCCCAAACTATCGCGTGGGCGCAATTCAACTCATGCATAATCAATCTTCATCGGGGCAGATTTAGGCATCACATTTATGGATGATCCGGTGTCTACCAACATGCGGGATAATGTAGTTCCTTTGCATTCCATTGAAATGTACAAGGCTTTATTGTGATTGCGTCCTTCTGGAGGAAGATCAAAGTCTGTAAAACCCAAGCCATTATCAGCGGAAATACTGGCCACAATCCCTCCTAGTTGGTTGATAGTGATGTTTTGTGGCACAAAAGAAGAACTTAATAACTCCATTAAGGCATTCCTGTGAGATTCGAAACATATTAAGAAGGACAAGATTGAAATTTTGGACGGCGTCTGACTCAGATGATCTATCACTTTATAATCACTTTTCCTGATTAGTCTCAATAACTGCTTAACTTATTGGAACAAAGAAGCCCCAGGTACTACATTCGGAGCATTAACTTGTGCAGACCCTGAATTGTCACTCACTACTTGTTTACCCTTGGCCCTTTCCAAGGCATCAGCATTATCTTGGATACCTTGTGGAGAATACACCCTACCACTTTGGGTAATTCTTCCTCTACCGACAGAGTCATTGACATTCAAACTTATATATTCACTTGGTTTATCTTCAGATCGCCTCCCTTCTTGCTTAACTCCATGGTAATAAACATATGACCCATTATGCCAAGGTACAACATTCTTGTGGGAGTAGGGGATATGACCACTCAACGTGATGGTCAAAGGTGTAGGCCTAACAAGTGCCGAAATATTTGCAGGAGTATATGGAATGGAAATTACTGCCACCTATTTCTCTTCAACCTTCTCATTTTTCACGATCTTGTCACACTGTAGAACACCCTCATCGATCAAATTCTGAATCCCAATTCTCAGACTAACACACCCGTCGGGCTGATTTTGGCACTCATAATAATTTGGGGGACACCTAGGAAAAACTCCGCTTTGGATCAAGTAACTCTTAATACACGGTAAAGGAGTAGACAACAAATTCACATCCATGATAAAGTTTAAGCTCTCATCCTCTTCCACCATATTAACAGTACGTCTGCCATGAGCTGGCATTGGATTTTGAATGACATTAGACCCATTGTCCGGGGTGAACTGAAAGGCCTTGGAATCCAATAATTATTTCACTTTATATTTAAGGGCCCAACAATTCTCCACATCGTGGCGTATACATCCATAATGAAATTCGTAACGAGCATTAGGATTATAACCTAGAGGAAGCCTCTCAGGAGGAGGTGGCATGCCCCTCAAATTAACCAACTTCAATTGTAATAAATGTTGGAGTACTTGAGAATAAGTCATTGGGAGTGGGTCAAACACTTTCTCGATCCTGGGTTGTCTTGGTTGATTGTAATTGCAACGAGGAGCGACTTGCTGTTGTTGTTGATACTGTGGTTATTGTTGCTGAGGAATTCTGGTGATTGGAATGGCCCCAACATTCACCTGTTGTTGTTGACGTGGATGTTGATATTGATAATGTTGTTGATGTTGGTAGTGTTATGGATGTTGTGGTTGGTATTGTGGTTTATCTCTGCCTCTCTGAATATAGGCAGCGCTTTATTCATCCTCCTTCTTCTTAGGGTAACCACTGAACGGTTTCTTACTGACTCCGCTTGTAGAACTCCCAATAGTGACTGACTATATTCTACCATCTTGAGACCAACTTCAATTCTTTATCCATCCATTACTAAATCGTAAAAACTAGTAGAAGTACTACCCACCATTCTGTCATAGTAAGGACCTTGCAAGGTACCCATGAACATGTCAACCAATTCTCTCTCCATTAATGGAGGTCGAACTCTGGCAGCTAGTTCATGCCATTTCTGAGCATATTCCTTGAATGCCTCATTCGGTCCATGAGTTAGACTTTGTAATTGGGTCCTATTTGGTTCCATGTCAATGTTGCATTGGTAGTGCTTTATAAATGCTTCCACTAAATCTCTCCAGTTTCTGATGTATGTTCTTTCCAGATGCATATACCACTCCAAAGATGCCCCGGCTAGGCTATCCTAGAAAAAATGCATTAACAACCTCTCATCCTCAAAATAAGCAGACATCTTGCGATAATAAGCTCTGACATGTGTCTTTGGGAAAGTTGTACTCGCATATTTGTCGAAGACAGGAACTTTGAACTTGGTGGAACCCTTACCCCTGGCACCCGTCCTAGGTCAGTAACGTCCATCCCTAAAACACCTTGTCCTTCTACGACCTTCAAACTTTCTTCCAGCATACGGTATTTCCTACCATCAGTGTGATGACAAGCTTCTCAAAGTGTTTTAATGAAGACAGGCTCAACATATATGTATTGCAAAAAGAATGATTCAAGACTCAAGCTCAAGTTTTCCTTTCAAAGCATTTCAAAGTCTTGAAGATTGCTATTGATTCGATCAAAGTATTAAGGTATTAAGTTCTCATTCTCTCTATGATAAGTCAAGTGCTCTATTTTTTGTCATCCACTCATGTGTTGGCTGCTTAGGCTCCTAAAGGTTTATCTTGTAGCAGTCACATTCATTTTTAATTGCATTCTTCCATTCTGCTATGTGGTAATCAGTTACCAACATTAACTAATCAATTACTAGTTTTGCGTGCTGCTGTGCAAGGCAAGTTTTACAGCAAGTGATCAATTACACCCCTGTTGGTAATCGATTACACAATGTAGTTTTTCAAATTTTGTAACATTGGCTCAGGTGTAACTGATTACACCATATTGGGTAGTCGATTACCACTGAACCAGTGGCAGAAAACATTGCATTTTTTTCATGAAAATGTTCTATGGAGTGTGCTCTTGAACCTTGGCATCCTTTCATATATCATAACCATTTAGAGAGGTATCTAAGGGTTATATATAACACTTTTTCTGCAGATTTTGAACACACCTCCTTTCTCACAAATATTTTCAAACAATCTTCTTCATTCATCTTTTCAAATTTATTTCAAGTGTTCTTGATCAAAATTTTCTGGTGAAACTATTTACAAAATTTTCTCAAACATTCATATATTTTCATCCATATCATTAGAGCACCTGTTTGTCATAAAGAAGTTTGATTACTTTAAAGGAGAAGATCAATCAATAGATTGATAGATTACTTTCATTTGTCAAAAACTTGTAAAAAATTCATATTATTTCTTTATCCTTGTTGTCCAGGATTGTTGGAAACAAGAGGTTTATTAAAAGGGAGGATTGTTCTCTTTTTGAACTTAGTGAAAAAATCCAAGAGGATTGTTCTTGGTGTGATTGTTAGTGTCTTCATTGAAAGACTAGGAAGATTCTTGTAAAAGTCCTAAAAATAGTAAAATCTCTTTCATGTTGAAAGGGGACTAGAGTACTCTCGATCTGTGAGGGGAACCAGGATATCTCTTTGTGTTCTTTACCTTTCCGCACTTTACCATTCATCGCTTAACATAACCAGAAAAGAAAGAACAAAGTTTTTCATAAATCAGAAAATTTTCCAAAGCTCCTAATTCACCCCCCTCTTAGGCGCTACTCAACTAATAATTGGTATCAGAGAAGGTTATTGGTAACTTTCACCTCTGATCCAAAAGATGACTTCTGCAAGCGTAAACCAGGTTTTCAAAGATGGCGGTAGTAGCAACAAACAACCCCTATTTTTTGGAGAATATTTTGACTTCTAGAAAATCCGCATGAAAGCACATTTATAAGGACAGGGAGATGGTATATGGGAAACCGTTGAAAATGGTCCGCATAATCCTATGAGTATGGTCAATGGTGTAGGCACTCCGAAGGTTAAAAGTTCATATGATGAAGACGATAAGAAAAGAATACTTAATGAAAAGAAAGCGATTAATATTCTTCAAAGTGAATTAATTATGGATGATTTCTTCCGCATATCTCAATGTAAATCGGAAAAAGAAATATGGGACACTTTGGTGGAGACTCACGAAGGAACCGTAGAAGTTAAAAGGTCCAGATTAAACACAATGAGTCAAGAATATGAAATGTTCATAATGCATCCCGGAGAATCCATTGTTGCATTACAGAAAAGATTTGTTCACTTGACGAATCATTTAATTGCTCTCGGAAAAACATTTATAAATGATGATCTCAACCTTAAAGTGCTAAGATCCTTGACTAGAGAATGGTAACCAAAAGTAACAGCCATATCGGAGATGAAAAGTCTTTCCACTATGATGTCCGCATCATTATTCGAAAAACTCCAAGAATATGAACTTGAACTTGGAAGACTTAAAAAGCATGAAAGTCAAGAGAAGAAATCTAAAGGAATTGCTTTAAAAGTATATTCAAAGGAAGATAAAGATGATGGCATACCGGAGGAAGATGAAAATTTCATGCTCCTTGTTAAAAGGATTGGCAATTTTTTTAGTAAAAATGACAAACCCGTTCATGCAAAAAGAAATAAACATTTCAGGAAAAGAGAGGCTTCCACAATTACGCAAGAAGTCACATGTTATAAATATGGAAAACAAGGTCATATAAAACTAGATTGTCCGAAAATCTCAAATAAAGGTGGATTTAAAGACAAGAAGGATTTCAAGAATAAAAAGGCGTATGTTTCATGGGAAGATAATGAGATAAGTTCTTCATCCGAATTGGAAAGCAACGAATGTGCAAATCTAGCATTAATGGCTTCACACCATTCTGACAATGAAGAAAAGGAGGTTAGTAGTGATTTTTCTCTTTTCGATAGTGATGCACAAGGTGCTATAAATAAACTTCTTAAAGAATGAAAAATTATGTATAAAACTATATCATCTCAAAAGAGAACAATTTCATCTCTAGAAGAAAAATTCGTGATAGTTGAAAAAGATGTCGATGATGAAAAACAAAATATGATTAGTGAAAAATAGAATTTAGTATGTAAAAATTGTGAATCGTTCTCTTTCCAAATTGTCCAATTAAAAAGGGTTATTGAAAGGTATGAGAAAGGACAAATTGGGTTGGAAGGTGTCCTTAGCCAACAAAGATATTCCAATGACAAAAGTGGACTTGGTTATTCAAAGTTTTCCAAATCAAATTCTAGTAAAACTATCTTTGTTAAAGCTAATGACCAACCAACTAAAGAGAAAGTGAACAAGGCAAAAAATGTTCATCACTATCCTAAAAGAAAAATATTTTCTAAAAAGAAATCTTATGTTCCTAGATATAGAAGTAATTTTGAACCTACTTGTTTTTATTGCGGAATAATTGGCCATACACCTAATGCATGCTATGTTAGAAATTTTAGCATAGCAAGTGGGCATTACGTGTGGGTAAAAAAAGGCACTAATTATGAAGGACCCAAAGCAATTTGGGTACCTAACAAAACATAATTTTGTTTTGTAGGTATGCTTGAAAACCACATCAAATCTTTGGTATCTTGATAGTGGGTGTTCCAGCATATGACCGGAGACATTAACAAATTTTCAAATTTAGCATTGAAGGTCAAGGGCTATGTCACATATGGTGATAACAACAAAGGGAGAATTGTTGGAACAAGAAAAGTTGGAGCACCACCTTTCACATCCATTGAAGATGTCCTTTATTTCGAAGGACTAAAGCACAATCTTCTAAGTATTAGCCAACTTTGTGGCAAGGGCTTCAAAATCAAGTTCACCAAGGATGAATGCTTGATTGAAGATGAAGTCTCTCATGAGGTAAAACTCAAAGGTACGAGAATTAATAATATATTTATGATTTCCTTTGATGATTTGTCTTTGAAGGTAAAATGTCTTATGGTAAACAATAATGAGTCATGGCTTTGGCATAAAAGATTCGCAGATATTCATATGGAACATTTGAATAAACTTATAAAGCATGATATGGTTATTGAATTGCCTAAGATAAAATTCGTCAAAGATAGACTTTATGATGCATGTCAAAATGGAAAACAAACCAAATCAACTTTCACATTAAAGAATGTGGTGTCCACTACAAGGTCACTACAATTGTTGTATATGGACTTATTTGGTCCATAAGAACAAAAAGCTTCGAAGGTAATGTATATGATTTAGTTATTGTTGATGATTTATCTAGATACAGTTGGACTTTCTTCTTAGTGCAGAAAAGTGATGCATTCAAGGTGTTCAAGAAATATGCAAAGAAAATTCAAGACGAGAAATCTCTATCTATTGCCTCCATAAGAAGCAATCATGGTGGAGAATTCCAAAATGCCTTCTTCGAAGAGTTTTATGAAGAACATGGAATATTTCATAATTTCTCGGCACCAAGGACTCCTCAACAAAATGGAGTGGTGGTAAGAAAGAATAGGTCACTTGTGGAACTTGCAAGAATAATGCTTAGCGACTCAAATCTTCCAAAGTATTTCTGGGCGGATGCGATAAGCACGGTATGCTATGTAAGTAATAGAATTATTATTAGACCTATATTGAAAAAGACCCCTTAAAAACTCTTCAAAGGAAGGAAATCAAACATCTCTTACTTTCACATTTTTTGATGCAAATGCTTTGTCCTTAACAATGACAAAGACAATCTAGGTAAGTTCGATTAGAAGCCCGAGAAAGGTATATTTCTTGGATATTCTCTTACTAGTAAAGCCTATAGAATATATAGTAAAAGAACTTTAAAAATTGAAGAATATATGCATGTTACTTTTGATGAATCTAACCCCTCCAAGGAGGATATTGTTTTGTGTGATGATGATGATGATATTGTAGAAGTTCCTCAAAAAGATACTTCAAGTGGAAACAATGATAATCAACCAAAACATAAAGATGAGCAAGATCAAAAAAAGACAAATGATAATGATCTACCTAAGGAATGGAGAACTCGTCAGGATCATCCAATTGATAAAGTCATTGGTGATATTAGTCAATGTGTTGTAACAAGATTAAATCTTAGAGATGCATGCTTGAATATGGCGTTTGTTTCACAAATTGAACCTTCCAAAGATGATGAAGCTTTAGGTGACTACCAATGGTTAATTTCTATGCAAGAAGAGTTAAACCAATTTGAAAGGAATCAAGTTTGGGAACTTGTCCCTAGGCCAAGTGATAAACACATCATAGGTACCGGATGGGTGTTTAAGAATAAGCTTGATGAGAATGGTATAATTGTTCCAAACAAAGCAAGGTTGGTGGCCCAAGGATACAATCAAGAGGAAGGCATTGATTTTGAAGAAACATTCTCTACGGTTGCAAGGTTAGAAGCTATCCGTTTATTACTTGCTTATGCATGTTTATTAAACTTTCAGTTATTCCAAATGGATGTCAAGAGTGCATTCTTGAATGGCTACATCAATGAATAAGTCTATGTCAAACAACCCCCGAGCTTTGAAGACTTCATGAATCCTTGACATGTTTTCAAGTTGAGGAAAGCTCTTTATGGCCTAAAGAAAGCACCTAGAGCATGGTATGATCGTCTCAAAAACTTTCTTTGTGAAAAGGGATTTGAAAAAGGTAAATTGACAAGACCTTGTTTATTAAGAAAATAAAAGTTAACACTTTATTGGTTCAAGTATACGTTGACGACATCATATTTGGCTGAATAAATAAAGAAATGTGTGAAGAATTTTCATCGATGATGCAAGGAGAATTCGAGATGTCCATGATGGGTAAGATGAACTATTTTCTTGGACTTCAAATTAAGCAACTGAAGAATGGAATCTTCATCAACCAATCAAAGTGCTACAAAGAGTTGTTGAAAAGATTCGACATGGATGGTTGCAAGGCAATGTCTACTCCAATGGGATCCGGATCTTATGTTAATCAAGATAAATCAGGTATTTCGATTGACATCACAAAGTATCGAAGTATGATTGGTTCTTTACTCTATTTGATGGCAAGTCGTCCTGATATAATGTTCAGTGTGTGTCTTTGTGCATGTTTTCAAGCCAATCCAAAAGAATCACATATCAGCGTTGTTAAGAGGATCATGAAGTATCTCAAAGGAACAACAAATGTCTGCCTATGGTATCCTAAAGGTAGTATTTGCAATTTAGTTGGTTATTCTGATGCTGATTATGCAAGAAGTAAAAATGATCGAAAAAGCACTAGTGGTACATGTCACATTATTGGAAATGCATTAGTATCACAGGCTTGCAAGAAACAAGCATGTGTTGCTCTTAGCACTGACGAAGCGGAATACATAGCAGCAGGTAGTTGTTGTGCTCAAATACTTTGGCTTAAGAAACAACTTCGTGACTACGGACTCGATCTTGGATGCATTCCTCTTTATTGTGACAACACAAGTGCAATAAACATTACAAAGAATCCGGTCATGCACTCAAGAAATAAACATATTAACATTTGACATCACTTTCTTCATGATCACATGCTTCAAGGAGATGTCGAAGTCACATTTGTGGATACTCATAATCAACTCGCTGACATCTTCACAAAACCATTGGCACGAGAACCGTTTTACAAAATTCGAAGGGAACTTGGAATTCTAGATGATTGTGACATTTGATTCTTCAAAAACACATCAATTCAAATACAAAGGTACACTCTCCTTTTACCCAATATCTTTTACTTTGGAAGATATATGTGTTTTCTTACATGAGTTTGAAGAAAAATTGAACTTTGTGTGTCCTTACTGAAGCTAGTGGAAATATACTCGAATGTATCGCACGCTCGAACATACAACAGAGTCACCATCGAACTTTATTTATCCCCAAAGGGAAGGGAAAACATCGATAAAACCCAAGGGAAAGAGATATACTGGGTAAGGAAGTCGGTGATGCAAGGGGAAGGTATTAGCACCCTAAACATCCATGGTACTCCATGGGAACCGTTTTGATTGTTCTCGCTCGAATAGGTGTGATATCAAAGATTACTCGCAAAATAATAGGGAAAGGAAAAGATATAGATGAAGTGCTTGGTGAGGATTAGGGCCTTCATGCCTATGTATTCTCATAGTGCAATGAGGAATTCAGAGCTCCGTAGTTCAAAGAACTAATGGTGGGAGATGAAAAGGAGTGTGATCAAGGTATGGTCTAAACCAAAGAATAGTGTTTTGAGCTCCAACAAGGGTGAAAAGATGAACCCAAGAGCAAACGGGTATGAACCAACAAGTGAGGGCCTACAGTGTTGTATCACTGTATTGGAACAACTAAAAAAGAGAGGAATTAGGTGTTTGGGTTAAGGGCCAAACAACACTTGGTTCACAAGAAGGTACAAGATGGAGCACAAAGGTATAGCGTATTTGGCTCAAAACTAGGTATATCACATGGAGTGAAGGAAGGTAGTATATGAATGTATCATGGGGTGAACGGAATGAAGTGGCCGAAGTCACATAAATGAATATCTGGTGATAAGTGACTGAAGAGGTATTGTTTGAAATCGAAAGGTGAAAGTGTATTGGAATCCATAAGAGAAATGTGATTTCTACCATAGAGGGAAACATCGTTAACCGTTATATGGACTAGTAGGCTGCCACTATAGGGTGTTAGCTAAAAAGAAGGAATTAAATGTTCGAGGTTGTAGCCCAAACAACTTTAGGTAGAAAGGAGGACTACATTAGGTGTCCTAAAAGGATGTATATGGAACTCCAAAGAAAGTGTATCTCGATGTCAAAGAGACAGATATGTCACTGGGTGAACGATTTATGTTCGAATATAGGTAATGAATAGTGAAATATATGAATGATGCCCTAAGGTGAAGGAGGAATAATCAGAAGTATGCTCGCCAAGGATTCGTATCCTCATGCCTATGTATTCTCATCATGCAATGAGAAAGTCAGAGCAATCGTAGTTCAGAACTACGAGAATAGAAAGAGAGACATACAACGATGAAAAGTATGAGTTGTACCAACAGAATGGTAACAAAAAGATATTTGTCTAAGCAACGGGGACTCACAAGACAAACCCAATTCAGAGGTGAACTGCCATGAAACAAAGAGAGAGAGATTTGTCTAAACCACGGGGGCTCATAAGACAAACACCAATTCAAGGAATGATTGCAGTATTGGATGGTACAAGGAATCATGTATCACTTGCCGGGGAACAAACAGTTCGAGATCAACGAAGTATAGCATCTTGGATCCAAGAAGGATAGACTCTGAATTGAAGAGCAGGGTATCCATTTACTAATACATGGACTAGAAGGCCGCCACTATAAGGTAAAGCCATAAAGAAATGCTGAAATAAGTGTTTGGGGTTGTAGCCCAAACAACTCTCGATTGAGGAGATGGACTGTCGTTAAGACGTCCCTAAAGGATAGACAAGGAGTCCAAGGAGAAGTATAATTGATCTCAAAATTATGGTAATGATTGAATGAATGGAGAATGGTCTATGGGATAGAGAAGGTAGATTGGTAAATAAGATATAGCTCACGAAGAAATTGGGTTCTCCTGCCTACGTACCCTTATGGTGCAATAAGGAAATCAGAGCTTTCGTAGTTCAAAAGAAATGAATGATTGAGTTCGAAATTATTAGAATGGAATAGACTTGATAGTTACTGGATGAGAAACACACTAAAGTCTATGAGTAAAGGTGGATACAATAAGCAACGAGCCAAACATCTCGCACCCAAAGATATCCAGAATGAGTGTAGGAAAGTTCCAGTCTCATTCCTTCTTTACCACTTAAGGCTCGTGGCATGTAACTCTCATCTTAAACTTCAAGTGGAGAGAGAAAAGGAGAATCTTTGTAGTTGTTTCTTATATTGATGAGGACCTTATCAATCGCTCGATTCGAATTGTACTAAAGCCTATGAATAGAGGTGAATATAATGAGCGCTGGGTCATATGTCACATACCCAAAGATACTCAGAATGGGGGTAGGAATACTCCAGTCCCACTCCTTCTCCATTATGTAAGGCTCGTATCGTACAACTTGATTCATGATTGATAAGTTATTGACATAGTCCTTACTTTTGTTGTTTTTGCTTTTAGAGTCGTGCTAAAGTCTATGAATAGAGGTGAATACGATGAGCGCTGGGTCATACGTCCCATACCCAAAGATACTCAGAATGGGGGTAGGAATACTCCAGTCTCACTCCTTCTCTATTGCTTAAGACTCGTGTCACACTCTTCTAACTTAGATTTAACAAGCTTTTGTAGTTTCCACCTTTGATGTGCTTGAATAATCCGCTGCTTGGTATGAATGAGGATGCCTTGATTAAAGATCTTGTCTCGAGGCCTTGAGCTCCACAGCTTGGAAGAAAAGTCTTATTAAGTGACCAAGGGTCTTTTGGTCACTCAATTTAGACTGTGGGATTATACAAGTTCAAAGGATTTAATTAATCAAAATTGCTTTTGATCCATTTAACCATGGGTTTTGTTTTGTTTTTAGGGAATTAGGTCAATCCTAATCTAGAAATTAGTAATTGTTAGAAACTATCCTAAGGGATCATGCATTGATTGAAAATTCTAAGTTAGAGGTCCTAAGGGAGCATGTACATATTGGTCAAAATCATGATTAAAAACCCTATGTATAAGTCCTACAATTATTAGGAAATGATTAAAGTTCTATGTCACATTCTAGTTCTAATGGGATCATGTCATTCTATCACTAAAATAACAAAATAAGCCCCTAAGGGAAAATTTGTCATTTGCAAAATATGTCCAAATATTATACATCAAATTCTATGGTCTAAAGTTGAGATTGATCTTAACCTAATATTGAAAAATGGTACGATTCTAAATTTAATCAAAGGTTAATTGTACCTAATTAAAATCTAATCAAAAGTCCTAATTAAAATTCTAATTAAATCTCAAGGAAAACCCTAATTAAAATCATAATATCCTAATGAAAATCCTAATATGCTAAAAATCAAGATTTAATTCCTAATTGTCAATTATCCACCTAATTAATCTAATATTGTCCTAATTAACCTATTTACAAATTGCAAAAAAACAATTAAGAAAAATAAAAGAAGAAGCAAATAGATGGGGGGTTGGAATTGGAAATGGAGGTGCAGACTGAAATTTATCTAATGGGCTGTAAGTGAGCCCAAAACAGCTTTTTTGGTACATAAAGCACATTCCAAAAAATGAAGGTGGGGTGTGAAACAGAAAACAGACATGGGTTGCGTCTGAGCCCATCCTCATTTGATTCGCTCATGGGGGGTGTACGCTAGTAATGTAGGGTGAATCATAAGAAAGGCCAATGGGCTTGGCTAAGCCCAATTTCACTTCTTTCAATAGCCACTGGGGGTGTATCAGCAATGGTGGTGTATAAAACATAAATCAATGGGCCTGAACAAATTAAGCCCAGTCCCCCACCTCTGTTGACTTGTCTAAGTCAACAGATTCAAATTGGTTTTCTATGCGCACTCACTCTCTCACCGTCCGCTCATCATGGATCACCGCACTGGCGGCTGTCGTCGACGATAGTGGCCTACAACTAAAATATCACCACCACTGGATGCAGAAATGTATGCTAAGCACGAATATGGGAATGGATTTGGGGAAACGGGCATGGGATCGGTTGAATCGAACATGAACGTGGAAGAACCCTAGCCTTCTAAACTTAAATTAAATGGTGTTTGGCGCGAATTGATCCCTACTACTATGGGGCTTTCATCCCCTACCTCAGATGCTACGCTCCGGTACGCTCAAAGTAAGAAAACTTCACAAAAAGGGAAACGACTTACCGGAGAAGACGATCGGAAAATTCCATCGGTGAGTTCTTGAACTTGATTCGCCTTCTTCTTCTTCCTCTTTTGTCTTATTCTTCTTCTTCTGAACTAGGAAACGGTGAGATGAGAATGCAGTGGCTTAGCTCAAGAAGATTGAAGCTTTAGTGGCTTATAGAAAAGAGAGCTTTGAGTGAGGTGAGGGAAGAGAGATTGCAATAGAGAGAGAGTGCAGGTTCGAGCAAAAATCCAAAGGGAGTAAAATGTGAGTGGTGAATTCCTTAAGTAGAAGTGAGGTTTGGAAACTTTGGTAGGTTTGGATTTAGGTCTGGAGTTGGTTAGATATGGCTTGAAATTAGTTGGACTTAACTCACTGAGTTAACTGAAAACTCAGTTAGTTATGTTAAGGAAACTCAGTTAGTTATGTTAGTTTATGTTGGTTAGTAAATGAATGAATTTGAAATTTGACTGGCTATTGCAGGTTGGGGTTAGATTGAGGTCATATGGAATTTGCTTTAGTGACTTGTTGATCATGTTGCAGGTTGAACTTTTAAGTGACTTTGGCTTTGCACTTTGGATTGATGATTGGCTTGATAGGTGAATGTTATCCTTTCTTATGATTTGATTCAATGCCATACTTGTCTATTCCCACTGCTTGTATTCATTGCCTCATTGGTTCTACTGCAGCATACTTGAATCTGCTTGGCAAATCATGTTCAAATTAGGGTTTAGCCATGGTAGCTTTTTGATGTAGTCTTACATGTTTGGCTTTGAGGTATGTATTTCACTATGATGAATATGCATTACTACTACACACTTGGTCCTGCAATGCATGTTATGTTGAATCCTTTTTCCAGTTCAGCATATGGTAGGTTGTTAAATTTGATTTGTTGTGATGTTGCTACCTTGCCTATTATAGGATGCAGGACCAACGTATTCTCCCTTGTATCTCACTTTCAAACTCATGCATCAAGGACTTGCAGCTCTGTAGGTTTCTGCAGATTTCATAGCCAATGCAACATGGTGACAAGTCCTACAAACCCAATGCATTGGTGGTTCCATTTGGATTGTTGCAGCCTAATGTGATGTTGCACAGGGCCAAGACCTTGATGGATTGCAAGGGTTGGTGAGTTCTATTTATAAATGTTTCTCCTCATAAATTTTGTTAGAAATTCTAATGAAATGAAATTCAAATTAATTTGAAATTAGGAATTAGTTGTAAGTTAGTTAGAAGTGAAACCCAAATTCAATAGTTAGTTAGTTTTGAAGGTTGTTAGGAATGAGAGTATTTGATTTTGTTAATTTACCACCACGCCTACTGTAAAAATCTGCCACTGCAGGTTAGTGTTAGTTTCTCTATTTCATTATGCTGGTATTAGTTTAGGATTGGATCATTACTTGTGATAGTTAAATTATTAACGACACATGAAGCTGCTAGTTCACCTGCGTGTTAGTCAATTAGACGTAATTCTTATTGATTGCAATGTAATTAAATTGAAATGGGATAAATGTTTTTGTTATGATATGCAACTTTTGCTAACCAGAAATGTGTTCAACTTTTGGTGCTTTTACAGTAGCACGGTTGCGAAGATGCCGAAGCGGTGAGGAAGGCTTCGTTGCGGGCCATTTGTCGAAACATTTTCCGACCACTGAACCTTGGCATGCCATGCATCATGGACTTGCAGCTCTGTAGGTTTTTGCAGATTTCATGGCCAATTCAACATGGTGACAAGTCCTACAAACCCAATGCATTGGTGGTTCCATTTGGATTGTGGCAGCCTAATGTGATGCTGCACAGGGCCAAAACCTTGATGAATTGCAAGGGCATGAGTTCAGTTTATGGGCATGCAGTAGGTATCAATGACCATGATAGTTATGTTTTGTAACGTGTCTGAACTGATTTTGTTGGTGTAATGCAGTTAGGTAGGCTTAAAAGCTGGTATGTGCATAGCTTGCAAGTTCAATGATTATGGCTTGCTGATGATTTACCATGGCCTATTGTTGCTTGCTCATTGAACTTCCAGTGTTGTTGTTTGCTATTGAAGGCAGGTCAACATGTTTAGGTCTCCATTTCCTTGCACTTTAATTATTTTGATTCCTTTTGAACAGGGTGTTATTTTGATGTAGGTTTTATGGTCGTATTAGGCATGTCATGCAACTAATGACTTCAAATGTGTGATGTATAGCATCAAGGCTTGGCTACAACATCACCAGGATTTGGTGTAGGTTGTTGGCATGTTTCATAAGCTACCACATTGCTGGTAATACAGGGCCTGCCCAGGTGTGTATTTTGGCTAATGATGTTATGGCTCACTTGAGATCTTGGTACTGCTACAAGTTAGGTTTGTTAGCTGTAGTTGCTTGGGACTGCATGGTTTAGTTTGAGTTTGAAACATGTATTGGTAATTTGGCTTGATGCAAGTGGTTACAGTCATAGTATGGCAAGGTAAGCAGGGCCGATGGCTTGAGTTAGCAACATATGTTTCTAATGGATAATGTTGATGATTGCATGTTTAATACCAGTTGGATGGGTCAAAATAAAAGGCCAGGTAGTCATGATCAAGGTAAAGTTATCCATTAGCTCATGCTTCTGGACGATGGAGTATTATAGTGCATCATTGCCCTGTTTGTGTTTGAGGTTCATGGCAATGTGTTAACTGGTTTTGTAGGTTGTTGCTGCTGCTTTGTGGCAAGATCATGGTTGCTGCAAGAATTTGATGACAGGATGTTGTTCATGGGAGCTCACGATCAAACCCAAGCATTATCCTTGGCTAATGCAAGTGTAGTATCTAGTGTGGCTGTAATGCTTGGTTGTAGTAACTGTAGGACCTTGTTAGCAATGCAGAACCAATGGTTGGCCAAACCAAAAAGACAAGCCAAGACAAGTTGCACATGAGGTTAACATGAGATAAGTTACTTGGCAAAGAAGATACAAAGTCAAACACGTCAAACATGACTTGGATGGTGAATCAAGACAAAGTGAGTTAGATTAGGTTTGAGAGGGTCAAAAAAGGGAAGGTTGACTTTGGTCAAAGTTGACCAAAAAGTCAATTGTTGACCAAAGTCAACAATCAATCAAAATTCACTTTTCTTTGTATTTTCTTGGTAAATGGACATTGAATTGATTGTTATGAGTAATTTTAGGGTTTTTGGACTTTGGGTTGACTTTGGTCAAAGTTGACCAAAAAGTCAACTGTTGACCAAAGTCAAGAATTGGTCAAATTTGTCAAGACTTGTAGCTTTTCATGTAAAATCAAATGTGATGGTTTAGAATGATGTGAAATGGATTGAAATGGATTGACAAATGGTTTGAAATTGGTTTTACAATTGGTTTATTTTATGACTTGAATGCTTGACTTTGAAAAGAACATGACTTGACTGGTAATATATATTAACAAGGCCATGAACTGAGGGCATAAGATTAGGGTTTGAATGAAATACCCATGAACCACTGGGCATGACTTGCAATTGGCTTGTGACACGAGAATCTTGGTTGTTTGGGTGACCAAGGCTATAGGTGTACCAACAATCACATGAACAACACTATGACCTTGAGACTAAGACTAATGCCCATAGAAGACCAAAGTAGGGTTAGACCAAGTACATTGATAATAGATGAAGATTGGGTGTCATGGATGCAAAGTCAAGCCATACGCTCTAACCATCAGTCTTCTAGTGTGTGAGCCTGCATTAGGGTTTTGAAGGACAAGACAAGGCCTAGGGAAGCTCCATGAGATCATGCCTTGAGGAATTAGGGTTTTGAAGACCCTAGAGGATTTCCCCAGACAATCCTTTGTTGAATCCAAGACTCTACCATCACAATTAGGGTTTCACATCCCCATACCTAATGATATAGTCAGACTATGCTCTTGAGACTTGATATCCATACAAACCCTAGCTTCACAAGCCCAACGTTTTTTTAATCCATGATGATCCATTAGTGAAGGAATGATGCATGTGGTTGAATTATGAATGTATGCAAGTGATCCCCAGACCAAGTGGTTGGATGAATAATTAGGAAAACGGGAGGAAAAATTTTAGGGTACAACAGTTGCCCCTATTTAATCTTCTTGAACCTGAATATCAGAATTGCGGGACCTTTTTAGGTATTCGAGCTGGAAGGTGATTAAATATCGACGTACCCAAGATTTTCTTGAACAGGTGGTTGAAGTTATCCCAGACTTTTGATGTTTACACAAGGTATCATGTGGAAGATGATATATGTTGTGCATGATGTATGCTTGTCTTTTATGATGCGTGCTTGTTTGCTTATTTGTCATTTGTGGGGATGAGTCTTTATTATGATGGGGACTCCGACTCGTCATCGAAGATTGGAAGATAATTGTTGTGGAATCTAGGTGATGTTAACATTGCTGCCAAGAAATCATCTGCCTGTTGAGAAACACTGAAATGTTGGAACCAACGCGGTATCCCAACTGATTGGATGTCACAGGCGTTCAAGTAAAACCATTTTTGAGTCACCAGTCATCTTTCTAGTTTATCGGGCCTTTACCGTAATTCAAAATGTTTCTCTTTAGTGTAGCTTTTATTATTGCCAGAAATTTTAAAGCATTATGTGAGTAAGATAAATCAATTATTTTGCATACAAAACACAGAAGGACAACATTTGATGGAATAACTGAATTTTATTGATATGAAGTTGTACATAACGATGTATATAAGGATGAAGACACCCTTCATGAGGATGTTAAAAAAATTGAAAAATAAATGAAATGGAAATGGGAAATATCTTGTATAAATTTTCTTCCATTGATTACAACATTGGTCTTAGTCTACTTGTAGAATCTGAATCCCGAGACCTTGCTTCGGCTGACGGTGATTAGATCGGTCCTCGACCATCTGATATCTAGCTTTTAGCATATGGTCTCAAGGATCATAGTCAATGCCTTTATCCCTAACTTTTTCCTGGACATTTCAATTCTTTTCGTCCACCGGGATGCTCCTTTTTGCCTAAGCCGCCCTTTCGGGTTTTCGATTTAGCAAGCCCTATGTTTATTCCCTAACTTTTGCATGTACAATTCATTTTTGGTCCATCGGGATAGCCATTTTTGCCTAGATCAACCTTGCGCAGATTAATATAGCGGCTTCTATCATTTCTTTTTAGGCATAATATTTTTTGACTATGTCTGCATTCACTGGAGAGGGCAAGTCTTCCTCATCCATTATTGTGAGGATTAGAGACCCACCTAAGAAGGCCTTCTTAATGACGAAAGGTCCCTCATAGTTGGGAGTCTATTTGCCTCGCGGGTCTGAGTGAATGGCAGAATACCTTTTGAGCACGAGTTCTCCGGCGTGGCACTCACGAGGGAGGACCTTCTTGTCAAAAGCCTGTTTGAGATGTCTTTGGTATAAATGACCATGGAAGACGGATGTCAAACGCCTTTCTTTGATCAGATTCAGCTGGTTATACCATGATTGAACCCATTCAGCTTCATCGAGGTCAGCCTCCATGATGACTCTGAGTGACGGAATCTCGACTTCGATCGGTAGGACAACCTCCATCTCATACACCAAAGAGTATGGAGTTGCCCCAGTGGATGTGCGGATTGAAGTTTTGTAACCGTGCAAAGAAAAGGGCAACATCTCATGCTAGTCCTTGTATGTCTTGACCATTTTATGGACGATTCTCTACATATTCTTATTAGCTGCTTCTACGACGCAATTCATCTTGGGCCGATATGGTGAAGAGTTGTGGTGCTCGATCTTAAATTCTTCACACAAATCCTTCATCATGGTGTTGTTGAGGTTATTGGCGTTGTCAGTGATGATCTTGCTAGGTATCCCATAGCGGCAGATTATCTCTTTCTTGATAAACCAGGTAACCACTTGTCGAGTGACATTAGCATATGAAGCAGCTTCGACCTATTTCGTGAAGTAATCGATGGTGACTAGGATGAATCGATGCCTATTAGAAGCTTTGGGCTCTATCATCCCAATCATATCAATGCCCCACATAGAAAAAGGCCATGGAGACGTCAGGACATTCAATAGAGTTGGTGGTACAAAGATCCTGTCACCATATATCTGGCATTTGTGACATCTTTTTACAAAATTGTAACAATCAACCTCCATTATCGTCCAATAATACCCAGCCCGAAGGATCTTCTTGGCCATAGCAAGACCCTTTGCATGTACACCCTCGCAGCCTTCATGTATGGACTTTATGATCGTACTAGCTTCATGTCTATCCACACATATGAGCAGTACAGAATCATAATTCCTTTTGTATAACACCTCACCGTTTAGGAAGAACTTGGAAGAGAGTCTTCTCAGATCCTTCTTATCGGTAATGTATATACCCTCGGGATATTTCCGTTTCTCCATAAATGTCTTTATGTCGTAGAACCAAAGCTTATCATCAGGATCGGTCTCAATTGCTAGACAATGTGCTGGTTCATCTATATGGTCAATATGGATGGATGGTGCTTCATTCTTCCATTTGACTTTGAGCATAGATGCCAACGTGGCTAGAGCGTCTGCTAACTGATTTTCTTCCCTAGAAATATGATGAAAAGAGATTTCATCAAAATAGGGTATCAGTTTTATGATATGCTCTTTGTAAGGTATCAACTTGCTATCCCAAGTCTCCCAATCACCTTTCACCTGACTGATTACCAGAGCTGAATCACCGTATACCTCAAGAATCTTGATCCTTAAGTTGATTGCCGCCTCTAAACCGTAGATACATGCTTCATATTCTGCCATGTTATTGGTGCAGTCAAAACACAATCTAGCAGTAAATGGAAGGTGGAAACCAGTTGGAGAGGTGATAACCACACCTATACCATGGCCTCGAGCATTGGAAGCATCGTCGAACACGAGCGTCTATCACGATCTTGGTTCGGGGCCTTCCTTAGGGCCTGCTTCGAAGCCTGGCATAGTGAAGTCTCTGATAAACATGATGTCTTCGTCTAGAAAGTCAAACCTCAACGGTTGATAACCTTCGACAGGTAGGTGAGCAAGGTACTCAGACATAACACTCCCTTTTATTGCTTTCTAGGTCACATACTAAATATCATACTCGGTTAATAAAATTTACCACCGGGCAATCCTACCAGTAACAGCAAGCTTTTCGAAGATGTACTTTATCGGATCCATTTTGAATATCAATAAAGTGGTTTGGTAAATCATATATTGTCTCAGGCGTCGAGTAGCCCAAGTCAAAGCATAACAAGTTTTCTCTAAAAGTGAATATCGGGTCTCACATTCAGTGAATTTCTTGCTGAGATAGTAGATCGCATGTTCTTTCTTGTTGTGTCGTCATGTTGACCCAAAACGCAACCCATAGATTCATCGAGCACCGTAAGGTACATAATGAGAGGCCTACCAGGAACCGGTGGTATCAAGATTGGTGGTTCTTGAAAGTGCTTTTTTATTTTATCAAATGCCGCTTGGCAATCGTTGATCCACAAAATCGACTGGTTCTTTCTTAACAGTTTGAATATTGGTTCGCAGGTAGCTGTTAAATGCGATATGAATCTAGAGATGTAATTAAGTCGCCCAAGGAAGCCTCAAACTTATTTTTCTGTTCGGGGAGCTGGCATTTCTTGGATGGCTCAAACTTTGTCGGGATCAACCTCAATACCTTTCTGACTGACTATGAAACTCAAGAGTTTACCGGATCGGACCCCAAAAGTACATTTAGCCGGATTCAGGCGTAGCTTAAACTTTCGGAGTCTGATGAACAATTTCCTCAGGTTCACCAAGTGATCTTCTTCAGTTCTGGATGTAGCAATCATGTCTTCCACATAAACCTCAATCTCTTCATGAATCATATCGTGGAAGAGGGTTACCATGGCGCGCTGATATGTTGCCCCTGCATTCTTCAAGCCGAATGGCATGACTTTGTAGCAGTAAGTTCCCTAAGGTGTGATGAAAGTTGTCTTCTCCATATCTTCTGGCGACATCTTTATCTGATTGTACCCGGAGAATCCATCCACGAAAGAAAAGAAGGAAACTTGAGCCGTATTATCAACCAGAACATCAATATGAGGCAAAGGGAAGTCATCCTTTGGACTCGCTCTATTAAGGTCTTGATAGTCCACAGACATTCTGACTTTACCATCTTTCTTCGGAACTGAAACGATATTAGAAACCCACTGCGGATATTCAGAAATGGCTAAGAATCCAGCATCAAGTTGCTTCTTAACCTCTTCCTTGATCTTGAGTGCCATGTCGAGTCTGGTCCTTCTGAGCTTCTACTTGACTGGAGGACATTCAGACTTAAGTGGCAAGTGATGTTCAACAATGCTGGTGTCTAATCCTGGTATATCTTGATACGACCAAGCGAAGACATCAACATATTTACGCAATAACTCTACCAACTCAGAGTGTACGTGCTTAGCAAGAGATGCCACAACTTTTACTTCTTTTTTGTCAGTTTCAGAACCCAAGTTAATGAGATCCAGTAGTTCTTTGTATGGCTGAATCTCTTTTTCTTCATGCTCAAGGAGCCGTGCCAGTTCAGCTGGTAATTCACAATCTTCCTCACTGCCGTCTTCAGCTTGGTTCATTGGAAATCCAGATTTACAGTTGATTTTAGCCATGTTGCAATCAATAGTTTTGTTTACTCTGTATATCATGAACTTATTTTAGTATGGTTTTTTGAGAAAAGTGGAAAAAAGGAAAAAGAAATTTTTTGTCATTTCGTTGTTTTTAGTGAAAAGGGAAAATAACTAAAAGGAAAGGGAACACAAGTTTTGTATGCAAAAAGTACTTTTTATTTATTCACATAATACTTTTAAACATGGAGGCCCTTACAAGCTATCCTCCCGTCTCGGGCGAGGACGAGGGATCGAGAAAACAAAATGTACTACTTTTTCTCCGAGTACACTATGGGAATCATGGTGGCCGTCCAATTGGGAAGCTTGAACCCTGGAGGACATCTGCGAATAAGGTTGGATGCCCCTGGTTTGCTACCGCTGGACTCTCCAATAACTGCCACAGTATGCTCATTTTGATAACCGACACTGCTGAATTTGACCGGGTTGAACTGCTTTTTCTTCTGACTCGCCTTGTGTGTTGCTGGGTGATAACCGATACCAAACATGTCGCCTTTCTCTGCCACATTGACGACCTTACCCCAACCAGGAAGTGGGCCTTTCTCGAATGTCTACTTGTCACTTTTCGCTGAGGATAGGATGGTAGCGGAAGATTGGTTGTGATTGGTGTAGCACCTCAAATTTGCACCTGTCATTATACATACATTTTCATGTTAGGTCATGGCATATCATGGTCCATTGCATAACATTGCATTGTCCCTCAGTTGCCTCAAGAGCAAGCAATCAAGAATTAGGTCAAACTAATCTCCTGATCAGTCAACCAAGCAAGCAAAGGAATTTCTCATTGAACCAAGGCCTTGGGGTTTGTCCAACAAGTTCACATGACTTGGAGGTCTATTTGAAGTGTTCAAGGCAAGGGTTGAGGGCTCAGAGGTCAGCAGTTCATATACAGACAGTCAAAAACCCTAAAAAAGGTCAACTGTCAGTCAAAGCAGTGGATGGTGGTCATTCTTGTGGAATTTGGGCACCATGATCAATAATCAAGAGTTCATACAACTTGGGACATCATTTGAAGTCAAGTTCTCAAGGAATTAGGGTTTGGAAGTCATCAGTCAATGCATAATCAGTCAGAAACCCTAAAAGTCAACTGTTGGTCAACTGTCCATTTAATCAGTGATTTGATGATTGGAATTGGTTTGTGAGAGTTCATTCATGTCCAAATAGTCATCATATATCATGCCAAACACCATCATGGAAGAATTTGAAGCCAGATCATGAATTTCCCAAAATGGAAACTGGGCCTGTAACTGAAACTTGCCATAAATGGAAAGTCTTGATCCTCAAACTTACATCATGATACAAGCCTCAAATGAATTTTTGCCCAACATGAAAGTTGAAGATCTTGTTCTCCCATTTCCAAAAAGTCCTAGAACTCTCAATTCCCATGTGTGGTTGGCAAGTTATGATCGAACCGATTTCAGAAAATCTTGAACTTCAAAGGGCCATATCTCTCAAACCGTTTGGCCAATTTTGGTGGGGTTTTTTCCTACAAGTCACATTTGATCCCCTCTTTCCAAAAATATAAATTTCATGAGCCAAAACTTCACCAATCAAAATGGCATATTTTGACCTTTTTCATTTAAATGTAAGTTTGACCAAGAGTTGACTTTTTGACTCAAACATTTTTTCAGCATTTGGCCAATTGGGACAGCTCATAAATATCATTTTAAGTGTGTTTGCAAAGTCAAATTATGCAGCACATGTGAATATTGCTTGGTTGCTTGGATTGTAAGAAAAGTACCATTTAACCATACTTGCACCATACTTGTCCATGCCTTGCCTTGTACCTCAAAAGGACAGCAATTATGCAGCATTCTTGATCATTTTTTTCTGTCATGGTGAGCCTCTTTGTGCAGCCATACTCCAATAGTAAAAAGGCCATGCTTAGTTGCTAAAAATTGGGCAAAAGTACATGTGTTCACCATGCTTCTACAAACACATCCCATGAGCCATTGCTTTTACCACAGGACAGCAGAGTTCATCAGATTTTTCTGTCACTTTTGAACACCATTGGCAGCTGTTTTGATAGCAAAAAAAAGACAGAACTTGATTCACTTTTCTAAAGGATCATTTTGCTTGCATTTTAAAAAAAGGGTTGTCAAGAAGGATTTCCAAGAGGACAAGGACCTTGCCTTGGACTGTACTACCACCTAGCAGAGCCTTTCATTTTTCCTGCTGTCACTAATAGCCAACTAAACAGCCATCAAAAGAGGACAATGGCATAAGGCAGCACACAGTAGAAAACCTGCAAACCACATTCATTCAAAAAGCTGGCCCTGCTATTTTTCCAAGGATTCTGTCCAAATCTCCAAAAATCCAACCTTGCTTTGCAACCAAAAAAAACCATACCTCTATGAACCATGCTGGTACCATATCACATAGCAGGTTTTAGGGATGGGAATTTTCTGTCATTTTGGAAGACTAGGGCAATGTACTGCAGCAGAAAAAGCATGGCATTTTTTGATGACACATCCATATTTGATCATTGTGAAGCAAGGAGCACAAACCACAACTTGACTCATATTTTTCCAACCACAAAAACCCTTGGCATTGGGGCCCTTCTAAAAGAGGTCTGTCACTATACTGCAGAGGAAGAAACAAAAACCTTGGCCAGTGCATTTTCAAAAAAAACAATAGGGCAATGACTTAGTCCCATTTCATCTGTCATAAGAGACCATACCTCTATGAACCATGCTGGTACACTGTCACATAGCAGGTTTTAAGGATGAGGGTTTTTGGTCATTTTAAAAGATTAGGGGCTGCATAACAAAAAACGGGATGCTGTGAAAAAGGATCTTGGGCCATTTGAATCAAGAGCTGTCGAAAACTTCAAAAAGGCATTAAATCCTGCTAATGGCCAACAGCAGAAGGGTAACCTCATGCATCATGATTTTTCTGTCATCATGAACACAACTAACATCATATCTTCCTCACTTTTTCTGGCATGACATTAGGAGCAGCTTCTAAAAAACTGCCTACAATTCATTCCCTAAACCAGCAAGAGAAAAACTGCATACAACTCACTCATCCCAACTGCACTGACCTTTGTTTTGCACTTTAGAACCTTCTGCCCAAACTCCCAATAACAAAAAACCTGCCATGCCACCAACAGCACCAAAACAAAAGATGAAGAGTCTCACTATCTGTCATGAGGCTAACAGCCCAGCCAAAGATTTTTACACTCTCTCAGACCTCAAACTTTCTGTCCAAGACCAGTAACAGGCCAAACACTTGCCTTCTCATCCTTTCCAAACCAATCTCATTCATACATCTCCTCTCTCAGCCTTGGCACTTAGCATCACCTGTCCAAACAGAAGAACCAAGTCCTATAAACACACTCCTCTCAAACCTCACCCTGGCTTGGCATTTCATCTTGGCTGTCAAAAGCACAAGAGTATAAAACCTTGCAACACTGATTTAACCCACTCACCACAACCTCCTTCAAACTGGACCTTGCTTTGCCTTGGCCAAGCTTCAAAAATCCTGCCCAACTCTGAACACTGCCTTGCCAAACCATGGCAGTTTTGTCATCTCTATTCTTCATCAATTCCAAACTCTGCCAACATAGCCAACAAGCCACAAACCTTTTGGCCAAACAGTAAAAAGGAGTCACACTGTCAAAATCCTGCAGCATCAAAAAGTCAATATCCTGCAGCAAACACCCTTGGCATTTTCTTCTAAAAATCCTGTCAAACACCACAGAAAAAGTATGCCTTTCCCTCATTTTTCTTGCCATGGCCAAGCATCACTAGACAACACCAACATGACATAGTAGGCTAACCGACCTCATTCATTCACTCAAAAACCTCTTCTTGCACTTTTTCATTTATCAGTCCACAAACTTCAAACACTTTGACTTTGTTTGGTTGGTTCATCATCAAGGCAACATCATGAGCATTACAATCACATTTTTCACACTTGGAAGCATTGGTTCTTGCATTGTTTTGAAAAAGTGACTTCCATGGCAATCCAAGTTTGAGACTATTTCAATCTACACAAGTCAAACAACTTTCATCATTCATCATCTAGGACCCTAGGGTACAACTGTTTCACTTCAAATTCATCAAAAGGCATCAGCAACACAACTGCTCCTCCAAATTGGTAAGTTTTCAATTTCCACCATTTTTAAAATTGACACATGTTTTGAAAAGGTTTTTCATCGCTGAGTTTAATGATGGCCCTAGTTTTGGAAATGGTTGAGTTATTATGAAGATATCTTGAAATGAACATTGATGATCCAAACTTGTCTCACTCATTGCTCTTTGCCTAGCTCGAATTATTGAAAATCAATGCTTGAATGTTGTTGTATGATGTTTGATGAATAGAATGGTATAACCAATTTCGATTTCTGGGCAAAATTGAGAAACACGATTTGGAATGGTGAAACCCTAGCCTGTGAATTTCCCAGTTTTCTTCCCATTTTCGTTTTGCCTGGCCTTTCACTCACCAACCAATGAAATTATTTCATTCTGGGCCAAAAACGGCACCGTTTAGTTTAAGTGAATCAAATATTACAAAAATGCCATTTTCCCAAATATTGATTCAATTAATTTCACATTTTAATTACCAATCTTCCAAAATTCATAACTTGTTCATTTTTGATCCAAATTCAATGGGATTTTTTGTGTTGTGTTCATCATGATCTCTACTTTTTTATCATTATTTTTCCAGAATTTTTGGATGGTTGGTTTTTAAATGGCCTTAGGGTTTGTGTCATGTGACCAAATTTTGTACACTTTGCCAAATCAATTGTGAAATGATGAGAATGTATCCAATGGTTCCCAAATTTTTTGTGCTTAAACTAGACACATTCATGGTGATTTTGATGTAAAGTTTGTGAATTTATCATTTGTGGTTTGTGAGTTATGATTTTTTGAATTAGGGTGTGACAATTTGTGTCACACCATTGATGTCCAACTTCATGATTTTCATTGCCATGCTTCTTGACCTCCAAATGACTTGATTTTTTGCATGAACTTACTCTTGTATGTCTAGTTGACTTGTGAATTTTCTTGGATTTATTTGAACTATTTTCCTAATTGTTTGAGATTTTATCCCCTGCCTAGTCAAATGTTGACTTTGTGTGACACATGTTCCCATTTCATTTGTGAAATTCTCATACTTTATTAGATGGACATGAAATTTTGCATGAGATAACTAGACATCCTTCTCTTTGCCATGGCTTTAGTCCCATTCATTTATCATACACCATTCTTGAATTATGATTTTTCTAAGTTGATGCATGTTTGGTTGACTTCTCTGAGCATGTTCAAATTGGCTTTGACTTTCTGATTTTCATTGACTGCCTTCCACTTGTCCAAATGGGGTGAAATTTGACATGCTTACCATGCTATGTGTTAGGTTTGATCATGATTTATTTGGTGATTTTTGGAAAATGTTTAGATTGCTTTTTATGCAAGTCTTGCTGTTGACTTCTATGAGCTCCTGTTTGCCATGTTTTGACCTAAATGGTTCATGAAATGATGATAGTGATTAATATGAATGTGAACCCAATTGGTTTTGTTTCCTAATTGTTTGAACATGATTTTGGATACCTAACCCTTGCTGTTTGGACTTTCTCATTCACTTTTGACCCTAGGCTTGCCCTAGTGGTCCTGTTACTCACCTTTGAGTTTGTGATTTCAGGTTGACCATCAAATGGCCATTGAGACCAATTCTTTTGATTGAGCTTGCTCAAATACCATTGCCTAACCTCTTTGTTTTGTAGGTGGCTTGGCTCACATGCCCTAAAGCCTTGTGCCTTGCACATCCATGTGCCTTTAATGGACTGTTGTTGTCTGTTTCTGTTTGTTTTGTTTGAAGTTGCATACTAACCTCTGCTTGACTGTTTCAGGTGCTTTAGTTGCTTAGTTCTTTGTGAACTTTTTGCTTTGCTTTGCTTGTATAAGCAATTTGCATTGAGGTATGTCTCTTTTACTCCATGTAGTCTGGAAGACCTGGCCTGTTACTTGGCCAGGCAACTCTCTGAAGTCCTCCTTAAGAGGCAATGTTTGTGACTGTTTACTTTTGTCCTTGCATAGAGTCAAAGACCTCCTAAGTGAAGAGGCAATTGGTGGAAGGTAGGGATATGCAATCTATCCCCCACTATTCAGTGTGTCATCTGCTTTGCTCACACCACTGTGTTGATGCATTGCAGATACAAACCCAAGATCTTGTGCAATTGCACAGTTGAGTCAGTTTTAAATGTGTAGAAGGGTTCCCACTTTCTGAACCCACACATTCTTGTCTTGAGCTCTCCCAGGCCAGGGATAAGAGCTGTGAAGTCTTATCTTCACTCACCTTTCATCTGCTTCACCTTAGTCTCTCAATGGCAAGGTTAAGAGCACATTCACCCCATTCCAGTTGGCCCTAGTGCCTAACCTTTTGCTTGAGCCTCTTGTATGCATATAGTGTGTGCTATCTGTGCTTGTAGGATTGTTTGACTTGCTTCCTGTGCAAGATAGGATTGTTTGACTTGCTTCCTGTGCAAGATAGGATTGTTTGACTTGCTTCCTGTGCAAGTTAGGATTAGTTTAGACTTGCTTCCTGTGCAAGTTAGGTTTTGCTTGGCTTGCTTCCTGTGCAAAGTTAAGTGTCTGTGTGGCTTGCTTCCTGTGTGAGCCATGCTTAGGATAGGTTGGCCCTTGTGCCACTTAGCTAGAAACCTTAACTTAGGGTTGATTTTGCATGACAACATCTAGGCTCGAGTCGTAGTCTCCCTAGAGTTGTGTCTCCCTCTGTTATCTGGTTAGGCTAGAACCTTTATCCCTCCGTAGGGGAACTACATCGCCCTGATCTTCATACCAGATGAAGTATGTAGGCAGGAGATTGAGCTGATCTCTCGGGCGCCTTTTTCTTTTTTTTGTGTGTGTTGTCTGACAGTTGCTAGGCTCGAGTGCCTGACTCCTTAGCAACTTGTTGTCTGTTTGTTTGAATGTGTGCTTGACAGTTATAGGCTCGAGTCCCCGACTCCCTATCAACTTGTTGTGTTGTTGTGTGCTTGGAAGCTGATGTAAGTCCATCGAGTGGCATTTGGGTTCCAGTGTGCGTGTGTTTGGTCCGGTACATCACAATGAGGTATTGGTTGATTATATGGCTCAGGTCTCAGTGTTTATCTTCATGGATGGCTTCTTGGCCAAGACCAGATTGAATTGTTTCCAGATGATATGAAGTAACCAGGTCCATCACACAAGGAGCACCTTCTTGTTCTAAGTTGATGTCGTTCCGTCACATGAGGCCGGTGCCGCGTATCAGAGGTCTACGGTGATTTTGTTTCATGATATGATTCATCGTGAAAGCAAATGCCATGTTGATGACATGATGGCAAAGTCCCAAGCAGAACAGGGGCATCCGGTAGACTTGGGGCAAGTTGTTTGACCGTTTGAGACAACTCATACTGTTGAGTCTGAAGCAGTACACTTATGGAGTGTTGTCCGTCAAGCTACCGAGGCTTGTTGTGAGCGAATCAGAGGAATCAAGGTCAATCCTGCTAAAAAAAAAAAAAAAAAAAAAAAAAAAAAAAAAAAAAAAAAAGAGAGATAAATTGCAGGAACCTCTGATTCTGATACCTCAGTAAAAGAGATAACTGTTAATCCGGTACTTGATAACCCTCGAGGGGTCTACGAGGTGCGTATTGAGTCAGCATGACTAGTCTTGTCGAAAAGAGTATGCAATTTACCTAAGCAAAAGTTTATCGACTGTGAAACAATACACTCACTGTTCGAAAAAAACTTGATGTACTTGGCATAGGCTGCTCGCCGACTGAGACAGTGTATGCTAATTCATGCCATTTTGTGGATGTCCAAAATGGATCTGATCACATATGTGTTTGAGAAGCTAGTAACAACCCATGGAAAGGTTATCAACCAAGGAAGTTTGAGGTCCCTGATGAGGACATCTCGAGGTACTCAAATCGAAAGATTGAGAGTGACTGATCCCGGAGGAGGGGCCTGACCCCGAATCCGAACGGATTCCGATGTCTGAGGGGGAGGAGATGAGGTGAATAAGTTAGTGCTTCCCGGATCACAGTTGGTTGCACCAACAATGGGCTGGCTGAACATAAAGTCTGTATCCTGGATATTGAACCTAGGGATGTGCATCTACCTGGGGCAGTGTCTCCCTCACAGATGTGTGAGAAATCAGAGAAGGCTAAATGGATAAAGACTCAGAATGACACGTTGAGTCCAACTGAGGGAAAGGGTTGACAATTACTTGGCATGGGGCAGTTGTACCCAGTGAACGAAGCGTGTTGTTAACCGAGAAGTGTGACCTCGCGCGTACCACGTGGAAGAATTGGTTGAAAAGGATCCTTCCTCCTCAAGACGATTGTGGGGCAGATGGATAAAGCAGTTATAAGTGTCTCATTCGTGGTCAAGACAGTTTTCCTCTGACAGAACCTTGTTAATGACGACCACGGACGACGACGATTTTCCATTCCCTGTGAATGCGGACGCAGTTAGAAAATACTTCGTGAAAGAAACCCGCTGGACAAAAGGAATAAAAGAGTCCAGGCAAAAAAGGGCATCCCGGCGAACCAAAAAACAGAAAGAAAAGGTTCGGGCAAAAATTAGGGATAAAAATAAAAGAAAAGAACTGTACACCCGGCAAGTTGAAAACCCGCAAGGGCGACTTGGGCAAGAAAGGGTATCCTGGTGGACTGAAACCCGAAAGGGCGGTCCAGGCAAAAGAGGGATTGAAACGAACAACTGCGTCCAGCGTGATCATTTGTGCTCATGATGACTTGGATAATCTCCGACAGAGACCGATCGGAAGCGTCTGGTTCAGAAGACAGAAGGTGCAGAAAGTCCTGAGGACATATGAGGTGTAACCGAGTTGGAACCCGATGAGATCGCATTTTCACGTTGCCACTAGGATAGATTTTCTTTTATGTGCAATCACCTCTTTCCAGGGTTTGCTTCCTGTGTGTTGCTCAAATTGTGAGCCATCTTTTATTCCAGTCAAATAAAGCGTGTGTTCGGTCAAATAAATTTTGTCTTTTGTGTCATTACTGTTTTGGTTACGAAAACATCTATTCATTTTGATAAGAATAGTTGCCTTTTGAAACATAGAGGTCCCTTCTGATGCATGCTTGTGAGATTGAAATCTGGAAATCTTACTTGGAAGTCTGAGTGACCTAAGTGTTGAAATATCAGAACACCTGGGGCATACCTGGGGCACGTTTTTATCTGACGATCTCTTGTGCAGGTGCTGTTAGACATTTTCATTCACTTGCCGGTTGTAATATGAATCTTTTTGACGAAAGATCCCCTCAGAGTCCAACCAGGGGCAAGGGATAGATGGATCGTGAAAAGACGGTAAAGGATTACGACAACGGTCCTGGAAAGTTAATCAAGAAGACTCTTCAAAGTCTGATGATTGGAAAGTATGTATGAATACCAGGAGCTCGATCCCCGTGGAATACGAACGAGATTTGGAATACAAGATGATGGAGCAGAAAAGTCCAGAAGAGTCTGGGAGTTCTTAAAAGAGGAAAGTCAGCACTATGGGTGGATGATGGATACTGGTGTTCGACGAGTCGACCGACACCCCTGTCAAACAAGCTGTATCTCCCCAGAGGATTGAGAGTGTGATCTCCCTGGCAGATTCGAGATCGTTGTCTCCTCAGCAAGCCTGAAGGTTATCACGTCCCCAGTCCAAGTCAGTATTGAAGCTATCAGAGTTATTTCCCCTGCAGAGATGCCTGTAGACAGTACTTTCTTTCCCCAACAGATCTAAGGATTGCTTCTCCCCAGCAGGCCTATGCCTGCAGATTTCCCCAGTTGAGAATCCCCGCTGAGCGCCTGGCAGTTATTTTCCCCGGGAGTCCCCTAGTGGAGTTTATCAGTAGACTGTTGGTGTGTTCCCCAACAATTGGTTTCGTGATGCTATTATCTCCAGTACGGCCGTGAGTGCTTATCCCAAGCAGGATCGTCCTCCTCAGCAGAATGGTGTTGGTTTTTCCTCAGCAAGTTCCCCGAGTGGAGCGGGTCTCATGAAATACATCTCCAGCAGTAATTCTCCTACATATGGGTTGGTTGGGTCGTCCCTAGTGGAATAGCATTTATTTCTCCAACAGAGTTCATCCTACCAATGGATTGGACGGGTTTCTGTAGTAGACTGATATCTGTATCCCCAGCGGAGTTTACCTTTCCCAGCAGCAGTGCTATTCTTCAACATGAGTGTGAAGTTGCTTTACCATTCCTCAAGCAGAGCTCCCCGCAGAATATTTCCCCAAGAGGAGTCTCCCCACGGAGTCAGAGTATCTGATCATTTTGGCTCCCTAGCCAGGGTGCATTTGCATTTTGCATGTAGTAATCATCGCATCTTCAAAAATCGCGTAGCATTTCCATTCCTAAATGGAGCATTACGCCATAGAAAAATTCAAACATATGCATTCATGTGTTCGAAACCCCATCAAACCGTATTCCCTGCAGAAACGGATTTTTGTTCAACCTGTACAACGCATTGGCTACAGTTACTCCAGTCAACATTTGGTGTTTATAATCCCCACAGAGGTTTATTTCCTCACCTGTTGGTGACAGAAAGTTTGTTTCTCCCTAGTGAGGCCCCCTGCAAGTGTTCAGCCTAGCCCTGTCATCTTGAGAATGTCAGTATACCCTGTCAGCACCCGTGTCTGGTATTCTTTGGTGTCGGTAAATACCATCCTTCGGTGATTTCCAGTCATGCGTAAGTGTCTGGTCTTCTTTGGTGTCGGTAAACACCATCTTTCGGTGATTTCCAGTCATGCGTAAGTGTCTGGTCTTCTTTTGATGTCGGTAAACATCCTCTTTCGATGTTCATAACGTCGCTATCCCTTCCCTAGTGAAGATTACTCCTCTCCGTTGGTGTCGATAAACGTCGAGTTTTTCCTAGTTATCCGGTGATGTCTAGTTGTACCCTCCCCATGTGGACTTACCTCTCCGTTGGTTTCGATAAACGACGAGTTTTTCCCAGTCGTCCGTCGACGTCTGGTTGTGTTTCTCTTATTCCCATTCATCTGTAAATGTCTGGTCGATCTTTTGGTGTCTGTAAACATCATCTTTCGATGTCTGTAAACGTCGAGTCTTCCCATTCATCTGTAAATGTCTGGTCGATCTTTTTGGTGTCTGTAAACATCATCTTTCGATGTCTGTAAACGTCGAGTATTCCCATTCATCTGTAAATGTCTGGTCGATCCTTTTGGTGTCTGTAAACATCATCTTCCGATGTCTATAAACGTCGAGTTTTCTCCCATTCATCCGTTGATGTCTGGTCGAGTCTCCCCAGTCATTCATTAATGTCTGGTTACCTCTCCGTTGGTTTCGATAAACGTCGAGTTTTCCTGGTCGTCCCCAGTTGGTTACCTCTCCGTCGGTCTTGGTAAACGTTGAGTTTTTCCCATTTCGTCCGTTGGCGTATGGTTGTATCCCTCCCAGTTATTCAATAGCGTCTGTTTACCTCTCCGTTGGTCTTGGTAAACGTCGAGTTTTTCCTAGTTGTCCGTTGGCATCTAGTTGTGATTTCTTTTCCCATTCATCGTCGTCGCGATGTCTGGATGTGGCCGTACCCTTTGAAAACAAAACCAAAAAATATATACCCAGCAATAAATATCGCACCCCAGTGGACGTTTCCATTGGTGGATCCCTGTATTGTGCAAATTCTACGGTTCTTGGTATTCAATCCCTGTTTACCCTGAAAGTCTGACAGCCGTTGCTCTCATCCATTCGGGTTCCCAGCTGATTGAATAGGGGCAGCTGTAGCACCTCAAATTTGCACCTGTCATTATACATACATTTTCATGTTAGGTCATGGCATATCATGGTCCATTGCATAACATTGCATTGTCCCTCAGTTGCCTCAAGAGCAAGCAATCAAGAATTAGGTCAAACTAATCTCCTGATCAGTCAACCAAGCAAGCAAAGGAATTTCTCATTGAACCAAGGCCTTGGGGTTTGTCCAACAAGTTCACATGACTTGGAGGTCTATTTGAAGTGTTCAAGGCAAGGGTTGAGGGCTCAGAGGTCAGCAGTTCATATACAGACAGTCAAAAACCCTAAAAAAGGTCAACTGTCAGTCAAAGCAGTGGATGGTGGTCATTCTTGTGGAATTTGGGCACCATGATCAATAATCAAGAGTTCATACAACTTGGGACATCATTTGAAGTCAAGTTCTCAAGGAATTAGGGTTTGGAAGTCATCAGTCAATGCATAATCAGTCAGAAACCCTAAAAGTCAACTGTTGGTCAACTGTCCATTTAATCAGTGATTTGATGATTGGAATTGGTTTGTGAGAGTTCATTCATGTCCAAATAGTCATCATATATCATGCCAAACACCATCATGGAAGAATTTGAAGCCAGATCATGAATTTCCCAAAATGGAAACTGGGCCTGTAACTGAAACTTGCCATAAATGGAAAGTCTTGATCCTCAAACTTACATCATGATACAAGCCTCAAATGAATTTTTGCCCAACATGAAAGTTGAAGATCTTGTTCTCCCATTTCCAAAAAGTCCTAGAACTCTCAATTCCCATGTGTGGTTGGCAAGTTATGATCGAACCGATTTCAGAAAATCTTGAACTTCAAAGGGCCATATCTCTCAAACCGTTTGGCCAATTTTGGTGGGGTTTTTTCCTACAAGTCACATTTGATCCCCTCTTTCCAAAAAATAAATTTCATGAGCCAAAACTTCACCAATCAAAATGGCATATTTTGACCTTTTTCATTTAAATGTAAGTTTGACCAAGAGTTGACTTTTTGACTCAAACATTTTTTCAGCATTTGGCCAATTGGGACAGCTCATAAATATCATTTTAAGTGTGTTTGCAAAGTCAAATTATGCAGCACATGTGAATATTGCTTGGTTGCTTGGATTGTAAGAAAAGTACCATTTAACCATACTTGCACCATACTTGTCCATGCCTTGCCTTGTACCTCAAAAGGACAGCAATTATGCAGCATTCTTGATCATTTTTTTCTGTCATGGTGAGCCTCTTTGTGCAGCCATACTCCAATAGTAAAAAGGCCATGCTTAGTTGCTAAAAATTGGGCAAAAGTACATGTGTTCACCATGCTTCTACAAACACATCCCATGAGCCATTGCTTTTACCACAGGACAGCAGAGTTCATCAGATTTTTCTGTCACTTTTGAACACCATTGGCAGCTGTTTTGATAGCAAAAAAAAGACAGAACTTGATTCACTTTTCTAAAGGATCATTTTGCTTGCATTTTAAAAAAAGGGTTGTCAAGAAGGATTTCCAAGAGGACAAGGACCTTGCCTTGGACTGTACTACCACCTAGCAGAGCCTTTCATTTTTCCTGCTGTCACTAATAGCCAACTAAACAGCCATCAAAAGAGGACAATGGCATAAGGCAGCACACAGTAGAAAACCTGCAAACCACATTCATTCAAAAAGCTGGCCCTGCTATTTTTCCAAGGATTCTGTCCAAATCTCCAAAAATCCAACCTTGCTTTGCAACCAAAAAAAACCATACCTCTATGAACCATGCTGGTACCATATCACATAGCAGGTTTTAGGGATGGGAATTTTCTGTCATTTTGGAAGACTAGGGCAATGTACTGCAGCAGAAAAAGCATGGCATTTTTTGATGACACATCCATATTTGATCATTGTGAAGCAAGGAGCACAAACCACAACTTGACTCATATTTTTCCAACCACAAAAACCCTTGGCATTGGGGCCCTTCTAAAAGAGGTATGTCACTATACTGCAGAGGAAGAAACAAAAACCTTGGCCAGTGCATTTTCAAAAAAACAATAGGGCAATGACTTAGTCCCATTTCATCTGTCATAAGAGACCATACCTCTATGAACCATGCTGGTACACTGTCACATAGCAGGTTTTAAGGATGAGGGTTTTTGGTCATTTTAAAAGATTAGGGGCTGCATAACAAAAAACGGGATGCTGTGAAAAAGGATCTTGGGCCATTTGAATCAAGAGCTGTCGAAAACTTCAAAAAGGCATTAAATCCTGCTAATGGCCAACAGCAGAAGGGTAACCTCATGCATCATGATTTTTCTGTCATCATGAACACAACTAACATCATATCTTCCTCACTTTTTCTGGCATGACATTAGGAGCAGCTTCTAAAAAACTGCCTACAATTCATTCCCTAAACCAGCAAGAGAAAAACTGCATACAACTCACTCATCCCAACTGCACTGACCTTTGTTTTGCACTTTAGAACCTTCTGCCCAAACTCCCAATAACAAAAAACCTGCCATGCCACCAACAGCACCAAAACAAAAGATGAAGAGTCTCACTATCTGTCATGAGGCTAACAGCCCAGCCAAAGATTTTTACACTCTCTCAGACCTCAAACTTTCTGTCCAAGACCAGTAACAGGCCAAACACTTGCCTTCTCATCCTTTCCAAACCAATCTCATTCATACATCTCCTCTCTCAGCCTTGGCACTTAGCATCACCTGTCCAAACAGAAGAACCAAGTCCTATAAACACACTCCTCTCAAACCTCACCCTGGCTTGGCATTTCATCTTGGCTGTCAAAAGCACAAGAGTATAAAACCTTGCAACACTGATTTAACCCACTCACCACAACCTCCTTCAAACTGGACCTTGCTTTGCCTTGGCCAAGCTTCAAAAATCCTGCCCAACTCTGAACACTGCCTTGCCAAACCATGGCAGTTTTGTCATCTCTATTCTTCATCAATTCCAAACTCTGCCAACATAGCCAACAAGCCACAAACCTTTTGGCCAAACAGTAAAAAGGAGTCACACTGTCAAAATCCTGCAGCATCAAAAAGTCAATATCCTGCAGCAAACACCCTTGGCATTTTCTTCTAAAAATCCTGTCAAACACCACAGAAAAAGTATGCCTTTCCCTCATTTTTCTTGCCATGGCCAAGCATCACTAGACAACACCAACATGACATAGTAGGCTAACCGACCTCATTCATTCACTCAAAACCTCTTCTTGCACTTTTTCATTTATCAGTCCACAAACTTCAAACACTTTGACTTTGTTTGGTTGGTTCATCATCAAGGCAACATCATGAGCATTACAATCACATTTTTCACACTTGGAAGCATTGGTTCTTGCATTGTTTTGAAAAAGTGACTTCCATGGCAATCCAAGTTTGAGACTATTTCAATCTACACAAGTCAAACAACTTTCATCATTCATCATCTAGGACCCTAGGGTACAACTGTTTCACTTCAAATTCATCAAAAGGCATCAGCAACACAACTGCTCCTCCAAATTGGTAAGTTTTCAATTTCCACCATTTTTAAAATTGACACATGTTTTGAAAAGGTTTTTCATCGCTGAGTTTAATGATGGCCCTAGTTTTGGAAATGGTTGAGTTATTATGAAGATATCTTGAAATGAACATTGATGATCCAAACTTGTCTCACTCATTGCTCTTTGCCTAGCTCGAATTATTGAAAATCAATGCTTGAATGTTGTTGTATGATGTTTGATGAATAGAATGGTATAACCAATTTCGATTTCTGGGCAAAATTGAGAAACACGATTTGGAATGGTGAAACCCTAGCCTGTGAATTTCCCAGTTTTCTTCCCATTTTCGTTTTGCCTGGCCTTTCACTCACCAACCAATGAAATTATTTCATTCTGGGCCAAAAACGGCACCGTTTAGTTTAAGTGAATCAAATATTACAAAAATGCCATTTTCCCAAATATTGATTCAATTAATTTCACATTTTAATTACCAATCTTCCAAAATTCATAACTTGTTCATTTTTGATCCAAATTCAATGGGATTTTTTGTGTTGTGTTCATCATGATCTCTACTTTTTTATCATTATTTTTCCAGAATTTTTGGATGGTTGGTTTTTAAATGGCCTTAGGGTTTGTGTCATGTGACCAAATTTTGTACACTTTGCCAAATCAATTGTGAAATGATGAGAATGTATCCAATGGTTCCCAAATTTTTTGTGCTTAAACTAGACACATTCATGGTGATTTTGATGTAAAGTTTGTGAATTTATCATTTGTGGTTTGTGAGTTATGATTTTTTGAATTAGGGTGTGACAATTTGTGTCACACCATTGATGTCCAACTTCATGATTTTCATTGCCATGCTTCTTGACCTCCAAATGACTTGATTTTTTGCATGAACTTACTCTTGTATGTCTAGTTGACTTGTGAATTTTCTTGGATTTATTTGAACTATTTTCCTAATTGTTTGAGATTTTATCCCCTGCCTAGTCAAATGTTGACTTTGTGTGACACATGTTCCCATTTCATTTGTGAAATTCTCATACTTTATTAGATGGACATGAAATTTTGCATGAGATAACTAGACATCCTTCTCTTTGCCATGGCTTTAGTCCCATTCATTTATCATACACCATTCTTGAATTATGATTTTTCTAAGTTGATGCATGTTTGGTTGACTTCTCTGAGCATGTTCAAATTGGCTTTGACTTTCTGATTTTCATTGACTGCCTTCCACTTGTCCAAATGGGGTGAAATTTGACATGCTTACCATGCTATGTGTTAGGTTTGATCATGATTTATTTGGTGATTTTTGGAAAATGTTTAGATTGCTTTTTATGCAAGTCTTGCTGTTGACTTCTATGAGCTCCTGTTTGCCATGTTTTGACCTAAATGGTTCATGAAATGATGATAGTGATTAATATGAATGTGAACCCAATTGGTTTTGTTTCCTAATTGTTTGAACATGATTTTGGATACCTAACCCTTGCTGTTTGGACTTTCTCATTCACTTTTGACCCTAGGCTTGCCCTAGTGGTCCTGTTACTCACCTTTGAGTTTGTGATTTCAGGTTGACCATCAAATGGCCATTGAGACCAATTCTTTTGATTGAGCTTGCTCAAATACCATTGCCTAACCTCTTTGTTTTGTAGGTGGCTTGGCTCACATGCCCTAAAGCCTTGTGCCTTGCACATCCATGTGCCTTTAATGGACTGTTGTTGTCTGTTTCTGTTTGTTTTGTTTGAAGTTGCATACTAACCTCTGCTTGACTGTTTCAGGTGCTTTAGTTGCTTAGTTCTTTGTGAACTTTTTGCTTTGCTTTGCTTGTATAAGCAATTTGCATTGAGGTATGTCTCTTTTACTCCATGTAGTCTGGAAGACCTGGCCTGTTACTTGGCCAGGCAACTCTCTGAAGTCCTCCTTAAGAGGCAATGTTTGTGACTGTTTACTTTTGTCCTTGCATAGAGTCAAAGACCTCCTAAGTGAAGAGGCAATTGGTGGAAGGTAGGGATATGCAATCTATCCCCCACTATTCAGTGTGTCATCTGCTTTGCTCACACCACTGTGTTGATGCATTGCAGATACAAACCCAAGATCTTGTGCAATTGCACAGTTGAGTCAGTTTTAAATGTGTAGAAGGGTTCCCACTTTCTGAACCCACACATTCTTGTCTTGAGCTCTCCCAGGCCAGGGATAAGAGCTGTGAAGTCTTATCTTCACTCACCTTTCATCTGCTTCACCTTAGTCTCTCAATGGCAAGGTTAAGAGCACATTCACCCCATTCCAGTTGGCCCTAGTGCCTAACCTTTTGCTTGAGCCTCTTGTATGCATATAGTGTGTGCTATCTGTGCTTGTAGGATTGTTTGACTTGCTTCCTGTGCAAGATAGGATTGTTTGACTTGCTTCCTGTGCAAGATAGGATTGTTTGACTTGCTTCCTGTGCAAGTTAGGATTAGTTTAGACTTGCTTCCTGTGCAAGTTAGGTTTTGCTTGGCTTGCTTCCTGTGCAAAGTTAAGTGTCTGTGTGGCTTGCTTCCTGTGTGAGCCATGCTTAGGATAGGTTGGCCCTTGTGCCACTTAGCTAGAAACCTTAACTTAGGGTTGATTTTGCATGACAACATCTAGGCTCGAGTCGTAGTCTCCCTAGAGTTGTGTCTCCCTCTGTTATCTGGTTAGGCTAGAACCTTTATCCCTCCGTAGGGGAACTACATCGCCCTGATCTTCATACCAGATGAAGTATGTAGGCAGGAGATTGAGCTGATCTCTCCGGGCGCCTTTTTCTTTCTTTTTGTGTGTGTTGTCTGACAGTTGCTAGGCTCGAGTGCCTGACTCCTTAGCAACTTGTTGTCTGTTTGTTTGAATGTGTGCTTGACAGTTATAGGCTCGAGTCCCCGACTCCCTATCAACTTGTTGTGTTGTTGTGTGCTTGGAAGCTGATGTAAGTCCATCGAGTGGCATTTGGGTTCCAGTGTGCGTGTGTTTGGTCCGGATGTCAATGTAAGTCCAGTGATTGGCATTTGGGCTCCATGTTTGCCTTCTTGTGTGTGTTTAGGTTCGGATGCTGATGTAAGTCCAGTGATTGGCATTCAGGCTCCACGTTTGCCTTTGCCTGTGTTTGTTTGTGTGCGTGTCAGCCGAGCTACGAATGCTCTGATTCTTCTCTCGTCCGAGAAGATACGTATGCATAGGATGCGACATCCTAGCGAGCATGTGTTGTTTCCCCAGTCCGAACTACTTTGACTCTGATGTCTATGCCTGATAGACTAAGTAGGCCCAGGATGCGACATCCTGCCGAGTTCAGTTTCAGTCAGTCTCTTTCGTTTCTTTCAGCCAGTGTGTGTGAATATTTGAGCAGTGTTTAGCAACCAATTTTCCTTTCTAGTGTGCGTGGATCCCGTAGAGTACTACGGATGCGTAGGGGTGCTAATACCTTCCCTTCGCATAACCGACTCCCGAACCCATTCTCTTTGGTCGCGAGACCATGTTCTTTCCCAGGTTTACTCTGAGCGTTTCCTTTCCCTCTTTTGGGATAAATAACGCACGGTGGCGGCTCTGTTGTTCTTTTTTCCCGCCGGTTTTTCGCGCGATGCGACAGCTGGCGACTCTGCTGGGGATAAAGAGAAGTTGACCTATGCTTGTCCATCTTCCCTGAGCGAGTCTCTCCTAGCGCTCTCTAGGTTAGGATTTTGGTTGCTGTTTGCTGTTGTATTTATTGCATTCATTGTATATATGTGCACTTATTGTTTGCATTTATTATTTGCATTAATGTTTGCATTTCATTCATATTCATCTGTTGTGCTGTCTGTTTTTCTCTGTTTGGGGGTGGGAGTTACTTGAGGTAAAAGGCCCAATACCCAGGCTATGAGTGAAATCAAGGAAACCTAGGAATAGAGTGATTCATGGGAAGCGGGTGGTATGGCGCCACTTAGCGGAACATTGATATCACGAGCAGTTCAGACCCTGGTGGGATATTGTCGTTACATACTTCAGGTGTGTATATGATGGTATTCTGCGAAAGGTTATTTATGCTGCGTTTCTCTTCGACTTTACCCTGGCCTAGACTACACCCGTGAGTGGGGAAGGGTTCATCATTACAGGTACAGTTGCTGATTGGTTGGTGATGTGTTGGTGACTCTTGGTACTAATGGTGACTATGGATTATGGGCATTTATTTCTGGGACGCCAGAGTTCTGTCCGTGGTTTATCAGCAGGTTCCGTTTATTTCGGATTCCCGGGTTGATTTGAGAGTACCTGTTCAGAGGATCTGTTTGTCATCCGTTTAGTGGTTGTTCCTGTAAAGATAAGTGATATAATCTCCGGTTCCGTTTATTTCGGAACCCCCCCAAGTTGGATTTATGGTGACTTGATCCCACAGATTGACTGATTCATAAAAGCAGAGGGTCTACAGTTGACTTGGTGGCACGAGGGCCTGCATTCATGCATTTGCATCATATCGTCTCGCATTCATCTGCATTCAACTCATGTCTGTCCGTACTCAGGGTCCATTATTTTTTAATTAAGACTCAGGTTGAGAGACATCCAGATGTCAAAATGTTGTTGATAAAATTTTATCTGTCTCAATGAAACCGAAAAAGAAACAGGACTGAATATTCCTAGTACGGACAAACATTGCATGCGTGAGTCATACTAACCCATTTGCTGTTTTGTAGGTTTCAGTATTCAACCGGTACGCATAGCTCGTCTGTTCAGATAACCTGCTGAGGGTCAACAAACCCAAGCTGATGGATCTTCTCAACGCCGACATTCTTGAGCTGAAAGAGATGATGAGGGAGTTGTTCAGTGTTGTGCAAGGGCTCGCCTCGGGGCAGAAAGCCATGTCTGAAAGACTGGAAAGGATTGAGAAACGGTTGATAATGGAAAAGGTTCAGGGGAAGGCTCCGTCCTCTGAAGTGAACAAACCTTCTGGTACTGCAACAAAGAAACCCTCCGACAGCGGTCCATTCAAGAAGAAGGTTGAGCCAATTGGTGTGCCCGCAAAGAAGGAACGT
Source organism: Lathyrus oleraceus (assembly GCF_024323335.1). Lineage (NCBI taxonomy): Eukaryota > Viridiplantae > Streptophyta > Magnoliopsida > Fabales > Fabaceae > Lathyrus > Lathyrus oleraceus. The sequence continues at coordinate 221,648,057 of NC_066579.1, forward strand.
AGCAAAGATCGTTATCATCCTTATACTGCCACTGTAACCATTCCTGTCAGCAATCCACCTGCTCAACAGCAACAACTGCCACCTCAACAGAAGACGCCGGGAGCTAAGAACCAGGTGAAGAAGAAGAATGAGGATCGTCAGTTTGAGGAACCACCGGTGACTTATGCCTTTCTTTTCCAAAGTTTGAGGGATCTGGGATTAGTTCGGCCGAGGATTTTGATTCCTATAGAACAGCAGCGGAGGCCTGCCAACTATGATGAGAGTGCCAAGTGCGAGTTTCACTCTGGGGCACCCGGGCACAACATTGAAGGTTGCAGAGCTTTTAAGCATATTGTCCAAGATCTGGTGGACTCCAAGGCTATCAGCTTGGCCCAGGTAATGAATGAGGATGTCAGCCCCGCACTCAGGCAGAGACCAGCAAAAGTCAAGATGGTGAAGAAGGTCAAGAAAGGAATAGAAGTGACTGAGGAGGATCAGCTAAAGGTTCCAATGGCTGTGGTCCCAAAACCTCTGGAGCAGGATGGAGTTTTCCCTGTTAGTGATAATTCTTGTACGATCGTCACCATAGAGGGAAGTGCACTGATGAAAGACACGACCCAGAAGATGAAGGAAATAGAAATGAACGATATAAGGTGTGGAGCACCCCGTCTGGCAGTTGAAACCGTCCAGGTAGAGAAGGCCCTTGTTGCTGAGAAAGAGAAAAAGCTGTCCATTTCTTCTTATAAACAAGCTCTGGAAGTGGTGAGGAACAAAGAGGCCCAAGGCTGGGGAAGGATCATTGACATCGTGGCAAAAGTAGACATGTTTGGAGTCGGTTATCATCCGGATTTAGAGTCGTCTAGACCAAATAGAGGATGTCGCCCACCATACACCTTCGTCAGTGCAGGGATGTTGGATCCTGGTCATGCCCGTTCAGTGGGTGAAGATGTTGACAGCAACCGCGAGCTTGAGGCGTGGATAAAGTCGTGCGTACCAGGCAACTGGAAGGCCTCCAAAAGCATCACTGTCACTCATTCTAAAGAGTAGTATTTCTGTGTTTTAATTTTGTTTGCATGAAAGCCATACGTGTTGCCCGACACGTAATGGTCCATTGTAAGGGCCATCTCATGTGTTTCATTATGCAACATTTTGCATCAGTAATGAATGGATGTTTTTGTAGTTAAAAGCGGTGTTCCCTGTTTTTCATTTAATTTTGCAATTTAAAAAAGGAAAAAACAAATAAAAATGGCAACGTTTTTCATTCTCTTTCCTTTTGATTTTGTCTCGTTCCAAACTGATTACCCTCCTGATCTCACCGATAACGATCTGGTTACACCTCTATATGACTTCGACGATCCAAGCTATCATGCCGAGGAAGAAGGCGAAGAAGATTGTGATTTGCTGGAATTAGCCAGGTCATTGAAACAAGAGGAGAAGGTGATTCAACCGCACAAGGAGCGATTCAAGATTGTTACTCCAAGCTCCGCCGAGGTTAGAAAGCAAAAGCTGAGGCCGACAAAGGATGAGAAAGAGAGAAGGTGTGAATAGACTATCAAGATGCGATCAGAGCTAATCAGAAAGATGCATTCCCGGTACATCACAATGAGGTATTGGTTGATTATATGGCTCAGGTCTCAGTGTTTATCTTCATGGATGGCTTCTTGGCCAAGACCAGATTGAATTGTTTCCAGATGATATGAAGTAAACCAGGTCCATCACACAAGGAGCACCTTCTTGTTCTAAGTTGATGTCGTTCCGTCACATGAGGCCGGTGCCGCGTATCAGAGGTCTACGGTGATTTTGTTTCATGATATGATTCATCGTGAAAGCAAATGCCATGTTGATGACATGATGGCAAAGTCCCAAGCAGAACAGGGGCATCCGGTAGACTTGGGGCAAGTTGTTTGACCGTTTGAGACAACTCATACTGTTGAGTCTGAAGCAGTACACTTATGGAGTGTTGTCCGTCAAGCTACCGAGGCTTGTTGTGAGCGAATCAGAGGAATCAAGGTCAATCCTGCTAAAAAAAAAAAAAAAAAAAAAAAAAAAAAAAAAAAAAAAAAGAGAGATAAATTGCAGGAACCTCTGATTCTGATACCTCAGTAAAAGAGATAACTGTTAATCCGGTACTTGATAACCCTCGAGGGGTCTACGAGGTGCGTATTGAGTCAGCATGACTAGTCTTGTCGAAAAGAGTATGCAATTTACCTAAGCAAAAAGTTTATCGACTGTGAAACAATACACTCACTGTTCGAAAAAACTTGATGTACTTTGGCATAGGCTGCTCGCCGACTGAGACAGTGTATGCTAATTCATGCCATTTTGTGGATGTCCAAAATGGATCTGATCACATATGTGTTTGAGAAGCTAGTAACAACCCATGGAAAGGTTATCAACCAAGGAAGTTTGAGGTCCCTGATGAGGACATCTCGAGGTACTCAAATCGAAAGATTGAGAGTGACTGATCCCGGAGGAGGGGCCTGACCCCGAATCCGAACGGATTCCGATGTCTGAGGGGGAGGAGATGAGGTGAATAAGTTAGTGCTTCCCGGATCACAGTTGGTTGCACCAACAATGGTGGCTGAACATAAAGTCTGTATCCTGGATATTGAACCTAGGGATGTGCATCTACCTGGGGCAGTGTCTCCCTCACAGATGTGTGAGAAATCAGAGAAGGCTAAATGGATAAAGACTCAGAATGACACGTTGAGTCCAACTGAGGGAAAGGGTTGACAATTACTTGGCATGGGGCAGTTGTACCCAGTGAACGAAGCGTGTTGTTAACCGAGAAGTGTGACCTCGCGCGTACCACGTGGAAGAATTGGTTGAAAAGGATCCTTCCTCCTCAAGACGATTGTGGGGCAGATGGATAAAGCAGTTATAAGTGTCTCATTCGTGGTCAAGACAGTTTTCCTCTGACAGAACCTTGTTAATGACGACCACGGACGACGACGATTTTCCATTCCCTGTGAATGCGGACGCAGTTAGAAAATACTTCGTGAAAGAAACCCGCTGGACAAAAGGAATAAAAGAGTCCAGGCAAAAAAGGGCATCCCGGCGAACCAAAAAACAGAAAGAAAAGGTTCGGGCAAAAATTAGGGATAAAAATAAAAGAAAAGAACTGTACACCCGGCAAGTTGAAAACCCGCAAGGGCGACTTGGGCAAGAAAGGGTATCCTGGTGGACTGAAACCCGAAAGGGCGGTCCAGGCAAAAGAGGGATTGAAACGAACAACTGCGTCCAGCGTGATCATTTGTGCTCATGATGACTTGGATAATCTCCGACAGAGACCGATCGGAAGCGTCTGGTTCAGAAGACAGAAGGTGCAGAAAGTCCTGAGGACATATGAGGTGTAACCGAGTTGGAACCCGATGAGATCGCATTTTCACGTTGCCACTAGGATAGATTTTTCTTTTATGTGCAATCACCTCTTTCCAGGGTTTGCTTCCTGTGTGTTGCTCAAATTGTGAGCCATCTTTTATTCCAGTCAAATAAAGCGTGTGTTCGGTCAAATAAATTTTGTCTTTTGTGTCATTACTGTTTTGGTTACGAAAACATCTATTCATTTTGATAAGAATAGTTGCCTTTTGAAACATAGAGGTCCCTTCTGATGCATGCTTGTGAGATTGAAATCTGGAAATCTTACTTGGAAGTCTGAGTGACCTAAGTGTTGAAATATCAGAACACCTGGGGCATACCTGGGGCACGTTTTTATCTGACGATCTCTTGTGCAGGTGCTGTTAGACATTTTCATTCACTTGCCGGTTGTAATATGAATCTTTTTGACGAAAGATCCCCTCAGAGTCCAACCAGGGCAAGGGATAGATGGATCGTGAAAAGACGGTAAAGGATTACGACAACGGTCCTGGAAAGTTAATCAAGAAGACTCTTCAAAGTCTGATGATTGGAAAGTATGTATGAATACCAGGAGCTCGATCCCCGTGGAATACGAACGAGATTTGGAATACAAGATGATGGAGCAGAAAAGTCCAGAAGAGTCTGGGAGTTCTTAAAAGAGGAAAGTCAGCACTATGGGTGGATGATGGATACTGGTGTTCGACGAGTCGACCGACACCCCTGTCAAACAAGCTGTATCTCCCCAGAGGATTGAGAGTGTGATCTCCCTGGCAGATTCGAGATCGTTGTCTCCTCAGCAAGCCTGAAGGTTATCACGTCCCCAGTCCAAGTCAGTATTGAAGCTATCAGAGTTATTTCCCCTGCAGAGATGCCTGTAGACAGTACTTTCTTTCCCCAACAGATCTAAGGATTGCTTCTCCCCAGCAGGCCTATGCCTGCAGATTTCCCCAGTTGAGAATCCCCGCTGAGCGCCTGGCAGTTATTTTCCCCGGGAGTCCCCTAGTGGAGTTTATCAGTAGACTGTTGGTGTGTTCCCCAACAATTGGTTTCGTGATGCTATTATCTCCAGTACGGCCGTGAGTGCTTATCCCAAGCAGGATCGTCCTCCTCAGCAGAATGGTGTTGGTTTTTCCTCAGCAAGTTCCCCGAGTGGAGCGGGTCTCATGAAATACATCTCCAGCAGTAATTCTCCTACATATGGGTTGGTTGGGTCGTCCCTAGTGGAATAGCATTTATTTCTCCAACAGAGTTCATCCTACCAATGGATTGGACGGGTTTCTGTAGTAGACTGATATCTGTATCCCCAGCGGAGTTTACCTTTCCCAGCAGCAGTGCTATTCTTCAACATGAGTGTGAAGTTGCTTTACCATTCCTCAAGCAGAGCTCCCCGCAGAATATTTCCCCAAGAGGAGTCTCCCCACGGAGTCAGAGTATCTGATCATTTTGGCTCCCTAGCCAGGGTGCATTTGCATTTTGCATGTAGTAATCATCGCATCTTCAAAAATCGCGTAGCATTTCCATTCCTAAATGGAGCATTACGCCATAGAAAAATTCAAACATATGCATTCATGTGTTCGAAACCCCATCAAACCGTATTCCCTGCAGAAACGGATTTTTGTTCAACCTGTACAACGCATTGGCTACAGTTACTCCAGTCAACATTTGGTGTTTATAATCCCCACAGAGGTTTATTTCCTCACCTGTTGGTGACAGAAAGTTTGTTTCTCCCTAGTGAGGCCCCCTGCAAGTGTTCAGCCTAGCCCTGTCATCTTGAGAATGTCAGTATACCCTGTCAGCACCCGTGTCTGGTATTCTTTGGTGTCGGTAAATACCATCCTTCGGTGATTTCCAGTCATGCGTAAGTGTCTGGTCTTCTTTGGTGTCGGTAAACACCATCTTTCGGTGATTTCCAGTCATGCGTAAGTGTCTGGTCTTCTTTTGATGTCGGTAAACATCCTCTTTCGATGTTCATAACGTCGCTATCCCTTCCCTAGTGAAGATTACTCCTCTCCGTTGGTGTCGATAAACGTCGAGTTTTTCCTAGTTATCCGGTGATGTCTAGTTGTACCCTCCCCATGTGGACTTACCTCTCCGTTGGTTTCGATAAACGACGAGTTTTTCCCAGTCGTCCGTCGACGTCTGGTTGTGTTTCTCTTATTCCCATTCATCTGTAAATGTCTGGTCGATCTTTTTGGTGTCTGTAAACATCATCTTTCGATGTCTGTAAACGTCGAGTCTTCCCATTCATCTGTAAATGTCTGGTCGATCTTTTTGGTGTCTGTAAACATCATCTTTCGATGTCTGTAAACGTCGAGTATTCCCATTCATCTGTAAATGTCTGGTCGATCCTTTTGGTGTCTGTAAACATCATCTTCCGATGTCTATAAACGTCGAGTTTTCTCCCATTCATCCGTTGATGTCTGGTCGAGTCTCCCCAGTCATTCATTAATGTCTGGTTACCTCTCCGTTGGTTTCGATAAACGTCGAGTTTTTCCTGGTCGTCCCCAGTTGGTTACCTCTCCGTCGGTCTTGGTAAACGTTGAGTTTTTCCCATTTCGTCCGTTGGCGTATGGTTGTATCCCTCCCAGTTATTCAATAGCGTCTGTTTACCTCTCCGTTGGTCTTGGTAAACGTCGAGTTTTTCCTAGTTGTCCGTTGGCATCTAGTTGTGATTTCTTTTCCCATTCATCGTCGTCGCGATGTCTGGATGTGGCCGTACCCTTTGAAAACAAAACCAAAAAATATATACCCAGCAATAAATATCGCACCCCAGTGGACGTTTCCATTGGTGGATCCCTGTATTGTGCAAATTCTACGGTTCTTGGTATTCAATCCCTGTTTACCCTGAAAGTCTGACAGCCGTTGCTCTCATCCATTCGGGTTCCCAGCTGATTGAATAGGGGCAGCTGTAGCACCTCAAATTTGCACCTGTCATTATACATACATTTTCATGTTAGGTCATGGCATATCATGGTCCATTGCATAACATTGCATTGTCCCTCAGTTGCCTCAAGAGCAAGCAATCAAGAATTAGGTCAAACTAATCTCCTGATCAGTCAACCAAGCAAGCAAAGGAATTTCTCATTGAACCAAGGCCTTGGGGTTTGTCCAACAAGTTCACATGACTTGGAGGTCTATTTGAAGTGTTCAAGGCAAGGGTTGAGGGCTCAGAGGTCAGCAGTTCATATACAGACAGTCAAAAACCCTAAAAAAGGTCAACTGTCAGTCAAAGCAGTGGATGGTGGTCATTCTTGTGGAATTTGGGCACCATGATCAATAATCAAGAGTTCATACAACTTGGGACATCATTTGAAGTCAAGTTCTCAAGGAATTAGGGTTTGGAAGTCATCAGTCAATGCATAATCAGTCAGAAACCCTAAAAGTCAACTGTTGGTCAACTGTCCATTTAATCAGTGATTTGATGATTGGAATTGGTTTGTGAGAGTTCATTCATGTCCAAATAGTCATCATATATCATGCCAAACACCATCATGGAAGAATTTGAAGCCAGATCATGAATTTCCCAAAATGGAAACTGGGCCTGTAACTGAAACTTGCCATAAATGGAAAGTCTTGATCCTCAAACTTACATCATGATACAAGCCTCAAATGAATTTTTGCCCAACATGAAAGTTGAAGATCTTGTTCTCCCATTTCCAAAAAGTCCTAGAACTCTCAATTCCCATGTGTGGTTGGCAAGTTATGATCGAACCGATTTCAGAAAATCTTGAACTTCAAAGGGCCATATCTCTCAAACCGTTTGGCCAATTTTGGTGGGGTTTTTTCCTACAAGTCACATTTGATCCCCTCTTTCCAAAAATATAAATTTCATGAGCCAAAACTTCACCAATCAAAATGGCATATTTTGACCTTTTTCATTTAAATGTAAGTTTGACCAAGAGTTGACTTTTTGACTCAAACATTTTTTCAGCATTTGGCCAATTGGGACAGCTCATAAATATCATTTTAAGTGTGTTTGCAAAGTCAAATTATGCAGCACATGTGAATATTGCTTGGTTGCTTGGATTGTAAGAAAAGTACCATTTAACCATACTTGCACCATACTTGTCCATGCCTTGCCTTGTACCTCAAAAGGACAGCAATTATGCAGCATTCTTGATCATTTTTTTCTGTCATGGTGAGCCTCTTTGTGCAGCCATACTCCAATAGTAAAAAGGCCATGCTTAGTTGCTAAAAATTGGGCAAAAGTACATGTGTTCACCATGCTTCTACAAACACATCCCATGAGCCATTGCTTTTACCACAGGACAGCAGAGTTCATCAGATTTTTCTGTCACTTTTGAACACCATTGGCAGCTGTTTTGATAGCAAAAAAAAGACAGAACTTGATTCACTTTTCTAAAGGATCATTTTGCTTGCATTTTAAAAAAAGGGTTGTCAAGAAGGATTTCCAAGAGGACAAGGACCTTGCCTTGGACTGTACTACCACCTAGCAGAGCCTTTCATTTTTCCTGCTGTCACTAATAGCCAACTAAACAGCCATCAAAAGAGGACAATGGCATAAGGCAGCACACAGTAGAAAACCTGCAAACCACATTCATTCAAAAAGCTGGCCCTGCTATTTTTCCAAGGATTCTGTCCAAATCTCCAAAAATCCAACCTTGCTTTGCAACCAAAAAAAACCATACCTCTATGAACCATGCTGGTACCATATCACATAGCAGGTTTTAGGGATGGGAATTTTCTGTCATTTTGGAAGACTAGGGCAATGTACTGCAGCAGAAAAAGCATGGCATTTTTTGATGACACATCCATATTTGATCATTGTGAAGCAAGGAGCACAAACCACAACTTGACTCATATTTTTCCAACCACAAAAACCCTTGGCATTGGGGCCCTTCTAAAAGAGGTATGTCACTATACTGCAGAGGAAGAAACAAAAACCTTGGCCAGTGCATTTTCAAAAAAAACAATAGGGCAATGACTTAGTCCCATTTCATCTGTCATAAGAGACCATACCTCTATGAACCATGCTGGTACACTGTCACATAGCAGGTTTTAAGGATGAGGGTTTTTGGTCATTTTAAAAGATTAGGGGCTGCATAACAAAAAACGGGATGCTGTGAAAAAGGATCTTGGGCCATTTGAATCAAGAGCTGTCGAAAACTTCAAAAAGGCATTAAATCCTGCTAATGGCCAACAGCAGAAGGGTAACCTCATGCATCATGATTTTTCTGTCATCATGAACACAACTAACATCATATCTTCCTCACTTTTTCTGGCATGACATTAGGAGCAGCTTCTAAAAAACTGCCTACAATTCATTCCCTAAACCAGCAAGAGAAAAACTGCATACAACTCACTCATCCCAACTGCACTGACCTTTGTTTTGCACTTTAGAACCTTCTGCCCAAACTCCCAATAACAAAAAACCTGCCATGCCACCAACAGCACCAAAACAAAAGATGAAGAGTCTCACTATCTGTCATGAGGCTAACAGCCCAGCCAAAGATTTTTACACTCTCTCAGACCTCAAACTTTCTGTCCAAGACCAGTAACAGGCCAAACACTTGCCTTCTCATCCTTTCCAAACCAATCTCATTCATACATCTCCTCTCTCAGCCTTGGCACTTAGCATCACCTGTCCAAACAGAAGAACCAAGTCCTATAAACACACTCCTCTCAAACCTCACCCTGGCTTGGCATTTCATCTTGGCTGTCAAAAGCACAAGAGTATAAAACCTTGCAACACTGATTTAACCCACTCACCACAACCTCCTTCAAACTGGACCTTGCTTTGCCTTGGCCAAGCTTCAAAAATCCTGCCCAACTCTGAACACTGCCTTGCCAAACCATGGCAGTTTTGTCATCTCTATTCTTCATCAATTCCAAACTCTGCCAACATAGCCAACAAGCCACAAACCTTTTGGCCAAACAGTAAAAAGGAGTCACACTGTCAAAATCCTGCAGCATCAAAAAGTCAATATCCTGCAGCAAACACCCTTGGCATTTTCTTCTAAAAATCCTGTCAAACACCACAGAAAAAGTATGCCTTTCCCTCATTTTTCTTGCCATGGCCAAGCATCACTAGACAACACCAACATGACATAGTAGGCTAACCGACCTCATTCATTCACTCAAAAACCTCTTCTTGCACTTTTTCATTTATCAGTCCACAAACTTCAAACACTTTGACTTTGTTTGGTTGGTTCATCATCAAGGCAACATCATGAGCATTACAATCACATTTTTCACACTTGGAAGCATTGGTTCTTGCATTGTTTTGAAAAAGTGACTTCCATGGCAATCCAAGTTTGAGACTATTTCAATCTACACAAGTCAAACAACTTTCATCATTCATCATCTAGGACCCTAGGGTACAACTGTTTCACTTCAAATTCATCAAAAGGCATCAGCAACACAACTGCTCCTCCAAATTGGTAAGTTTTCAATTTCCACCATTTTTAAAATTGACACATGTTTTGAAAAGGTTTTTCATCGCTGAGTTTAATGATGGCCCTAGTTTTGGAAATGGTTGAGTTATTATGAAGATATCTTGAAATGAACATTGATGATCCAAACTTGTCTCACTCATTGCTCTTTGCCTAGCTCGAATTATTGAAAATCAATGCTTGAATGTTGTTGTATGATGTTTGATGAATAGAATGGTATAACCAATTTCGATTTCTGGGCAAAATTGAGAAACACGATTTGGAATGGTGAAACCCTAGCCTGTGAATTTCCCAGTTTTCTTCCCATTTTCGTTTTGCCTGGCCTTTCACTCACCAACCAATGAAATTATTTCATTCTGGGCCAAAAACGGCACCGTTTAGTTTAAGTGAATCAAATATTACAAAAATGCCATTTTCCCAAATATTGATTCAATTAATTTCACATTTTAATTACCAATCTTCCAAAATTCATAACTTGCTCATTTTTGATCCAAATTCAATGGGATTTTTTGTGTTGTGTTCATCATGATCTCTACTTTTTTATCATTATTTTTCCAGAATTTTTGGATGGTTGGTTTTTAAATGGCCTTAGGGTTTGTGTCATGTGACCAAATTTTGTACACTTTGCCAAATCAATTGTGAAATGATGAGAATGTATCCAATGGTTCCCAAATTTTTTGTGCTTAAACTAGACACATTCATGGTGATTTTGATGTAAAGTTTGTGAATTTATCATTTGTGGTTTGTGAGTTATGATTTTTTGAATTAGGGTGTGACAATTTGTGTCACACCATTGATGTCCAACTTCATGATTTTCATTGCCATGCTTCTTGACCTCCAAATGACTTGATTTTTTGCATGAACTTACTCTTGTATGTCTAGTTGACTTGTGAATTTTCTTGGATTTATTTGAACTATTTTCCTAATTGTTTGAGATTTTATCCCCTGCCTAGTCAAATGTTGACTTTGTGTGACACATGTTCCCATTTCATTTGTGAAATTCTCATACTTTATTAGATGGACATGAAATTTTGGATGAGATAACTAGACATCCTCATCTTTGCCATGGCTTTAGTCCCATTCATTTATCATACACCATTCTTGAATTATGATTTTTCTAAGTTGATGCATGTTTGGTTGACTTCTCTGAGCATGTTCAAATTGGCTTTGACTTTCTGATTTTCATTGACTGCCTTCCACTTGTCCAAATGGGGTGAAATTTGACATGCTTACCATGCTATGTGTTAGGTTTGATCATGATTTATTTGGTGATTTTTGGAAAATGTTTAGATTGCTTTTTATGCAAGTCTTGCTGTTGACTTCTATGAGCTCCTGTTTGCCATGTTTTGACCTAAATGGTTCATGAAATGATGATAGTGATTAATATGAATGTGAACCCAATTGGTTTTGTTTCCTAATTGTTTGAACATGATTTTGGATACCTAACCCTTGCTGTTTGGACTTTCTCATTCACTTTTGACCCTAGGCTTGCCCTAGTGGTCCTGTTACTCACCTTTGAGTTTGTGATTTCAGGTTGACCATCAAATGGCCATTGAGACCAATTCTTTTGATTGAGCTTGCTCAAATACCATTGCCTAACCTCTTTGTTTTGTAGGTGGCTTGGCTCACATGCCCTAAAGCCTTGTGCCTTGCACATCCATGTGCCTTTAATGGACTGTTGTTGTCTGTTTCTGTTTGTTTTGTTTGAAGTTGCATACTAACCTCTGCTTGACTGTTTCAGGTGCTTTAGTTGCTTAGTTCTTTGTGAACTTTTTGCTTTGCTTTGCTTGTATAAGCAATTTGCATTGAGGTATGTCTCTTTTACTCCATGTAGTCTGGAAGACCTGGCCTGTTACTTGGCCAGGCAACTCTCTGAAGTCCTCCTTAAGAGGCAATGTTTGTGACTGTTTACTTTTGTCCTTGCATAGAGTCAAAGACCTCCTAAGTGAAGAGGCAATTGGTGGAAGGTAGGGATATGCAATCTATCCCCCACTATTCAGTGTGTCATCTGCTTTGCTCACACCACTGTGTTGATGCATTGCAGATACAAACCCAAGATCTTGTGCAATTGCACAGTTGAGTCAGTTTTAAATGTGTAGAAGGGTTCCCACTTTCTGAACCCACACATTCTTGTCTTGAGCTCTCCCAGGCCAGGGATAAGAGCTGTGAAGTCTTATCTTCACTCACCTTTCATCTGCTTCACCTTAGTCTCTCAATGGCAAGGTTAAGAGCACATTCACCCCATTCCAGTTGGCCCTAGTGCCTAACCTTTTGCTTGAGCCTCTTGTATGCATATAGTGTGTGCTATCTGTGCTTGTAGGATTGTTTGACTTGCTTCCTGTGCAAGATAGGATTGTTTGACTTGCTTCCTGTGCAAGATAGGATTGTTTGACTTGCTTCCTGTGCAAGTTAGGATTAGTTTAGACTTGCTTCCTGTGCAAGTTAGGTTTTGCTTGGCTTGCTTCCTGTGCAAAGTTAAGTGTCTGTGTGGCTTGCTTCCTGTGTGAGCCATGCTTAGGATAGGTTGGCCCTTGTGCCACTTAGCTAGAAACCTTAACTTAGGGTTGATTTTGCATGACAACATCTAGGCTCGAGTCGTAGTCTCCCTAGAGTTGTGTCTCCCTCTGTTATCTGGTTAGGCTAGAACCTTTATCCCTCCGTAGGGGAACTACATCGCCCTGATCTTCATACCAGATGAAGTATGTAGGCAGGAGATTGAGCTGATCTCTCCGGGCGCCTTTTTCTTTCTTTTTGTGTGTGTTGTCTGACAGTTGCTAGGCTCGAGTGCCTGACTCCTTAGCAACTTGTTGTCTGTTTGTTTGAATGTGTGCTTGACAGTTATAGGCTCGAGTCCCCGACTCCCTATCAACTTGTTGTGTTGTTGTGTGCTTGGAAGCTGATGTAAGTCCATCGAGTGGCATTTGGGTTCCAGTGTGCGTGTGTTTGGTCCGGATGTCAATGTAAGTCCAGTGATTGGCATTTGGGCTCCATGTTTGCCTTCTTGTGTGTGTTTAGGTTCGGATGCTGATGTAAGTCTAGTGATTGGCATTCAGGCTCCACGTTTGCCTTTGCCTGTGTTTGTTTGTGTGCGTGTCAGCCGAGCTACGAATGCTCTGATTCTTCTCTCGTCCGAGAAGATACGTATGCATAGGATGCGACATCCTAGCGAGCATGTGTTGTTTCCCCAGTCCGAACTACTTTGACTCTGATGTCTATGCCTGATAGACTAAGTAGGCCCAGGATGCGACATCCTGCCGAGTTCAGTTTCAGTCAGTCTCTTTCGTTTCTTTCAGCCAGTGTGTGTGAATATTTGAGCAGTGTTTAGCAACCAATTTTCCTTTCTAGTGTGCGTGGATCCCGTAGAGTACTACGGATGCGTAGGGGTGCTAATACCTTCCCTTCGCATAACCGACTCCCGAACCCATTCTCTTTGGTCGCGAGACCATGTTCTTTCCCAGGTTTACTCTGAGCGTTTCCTTTCCCTCTTTTGGGATAAATAACGCACGGTGGCGGCTCTGTTGTTCTTTTTTCCCGCCGGTTTTTCGCGCGATGCGACAATTGGCAGTAGCGGAACTGACTTCTTCAAACTCTAAACAGTGGAGCGGAACTTCGACGATCCCTTCATCTGTTTGAACATATCTGAAAGAGGAGAGTTCACTGACCAACAGATCTTCTTCACCACAAACAATTACCAGTTTGTCATCAATCAAGTACTTCAGTCTTTGGTGCAATGTAGAAGTGACTGCCCCAGCAGCATGAATCCATGGTCTACCCAACAAACAACTGTAAGTTGGGTTAATATCCATGACTTGGAAGGTGATGTTGAACTGGTGGGGACAAACACAGATAGGAAAATCGACTTCCCCAATAAGCTGCCTTCGGGAACCATCGAAAGCTCGAACGATCAGTGTGCTGGTCCTTATCTCGGGCCCTTTAAACTGCAATTGGCTTAATGTAGATTTTGGCAATACATTAAGTGAAGAACCAGTGTCAACGAGGACTCGACATAGGAGAGAGTCAGTGTATGTGACCGAAATGTGTAGTGCTTTGTTATGGGCATTTCCCTCAGGAGGTAGTTCTGCTTCATTAAATCCTAGATACATACTGACAGTGATATTAGCGACCACGTCGTCAAATTGATCGACCGTGATATCTTGCATCACATGAGCGGCATTTAGAACTTTCAGCAATGTCTTGCGATGAGCCTCAGAACTCAATAGCAAGAACTAAATTAATTTTGGAATTTCAATTTATATTTTTAATTTTTTTTATTGATTGTAATTTCAAAATTCATTCTAATTTTAAATTAATTTTTGAATTTATATTTTAATTAATTTTTTATTGATTGTAATTTTAAAATTGATTCTTATTTTAAATTAATTTTGGAATTTCAATTTACATTTTAATTAATTTTTTATTGATTGTAATTTCAAATTGATTCTAATTTTAAATTAATTTTGGAATTTTAATTTATATTTTAATTTAATTTTTATTGATTGTAATTTCAAATTGATTCTAATTTTAATTAACTTTGGAATTTCAATTTGATTTTAATTTCAAAGGAATTTTGGATTTTTAAATTGATGTCAATTTCAAATTGATATTAATTTCAAAGTTTGGATTAATTTTAGAAATTATTTTATCACCTTTTATTTTAATTGTTGTTTAAATATCAAATCCATTAATATCCATTTATCCATATAAATCCATTCCAATATCAATTATCATATCCATTAAAAATCCAATTTACTATTTCAATCAATTTTTCAAAATACTTCCAAAACCATTTCAATTAATTTTCCAAAATACTCCCAAAAAAACCATTTTAAAACCAAGCATTTAAGTTTATTAAAATTCAAGCCTCACTAACATTTGAATCACTCAAACCAAATAATTTTCAACCATCTAAACTAGATGTTTAAAACCAACTTTTTATTATAATTTAATTCAATAAGCATTCAAATGTCATTCAATATATTTTGATACAAAAGTTTTCCATTCAATATCCATGATTCTGATTCAATACCATTCAAACTTTTCATTTATTAATCCATTCATGTCAAAGTTATTACACATTCAAATTCCTTAATTCAAGTATTCCATTCAAGATAATTCAACGAATTTCCATAAAAATCAAACTCAATAATATTCTTTACATAATCTCACTCATTCGATCAACTTTCAACACACAATCTAGCAATTCATTATTTTCACTCAATTCACTACATTCAATTACACATTTCCATTATAATTTCATCAAACTCTTCATAACCTTTCAATCCCAATTTAATACATTCAAATCTCAACTTTCAATCTTCCACGTTCATTATACTCATTACATCACGATCTTATAGCCAAATCATTCATATATTCAAATACATTTAAGTTACAATAACCAATCCATAGTCACTTTTTAAATTACAATATTTCCATTCAATGGTTTAATCCAAAAATTACAAAAAATT
This sequence comes from Lathyrus oleraceus, assembly GCF_024323335.1. NCBI lineage: Eukaryota > Viridiplantae > Streptophyta > Magnoliopsida > Fabales > Fabaceae > Lathyrus > Lathyrus oleraceus. The sequence goes on from NC_066579.1 coordinate 221,663,271, forward strand.
GCAAGGTACAAATCAATTACAAAAGTTATATAACACTTTTCTCAAGTCAAATAACCATTAACTCAGTTTTGATTTCCTCATAATAATAACTTAACGTCGACTTCACTGATTAACCAATGCACCTATTAACCAAAATCTCCAATAGCTCATGATCAAGATGTTCACCCTGCATTTTAAACTTCAGCAACATTCCTGCAACAAAACCACAATTGTGACCATCCAACCGTAACAGAATTTAATAGCATAAGCATATTTACACATAACATGCCAAGTATAATTCCTAACTACGTATCCAAACAGATAACAGAATTACGTTCTAAAGAAGCCAAAGCTAATTAGTGGTAACGGTAGCAATTTAACATTTCACATAACCATACATGAACATACCAAAATCTGCTAAAAAAATCCTAACCTGCAAATCCAGTTCAATTCAGTTCTAATCACACGATTGACAAGTCTCTCTTCATAAAGCAGTAATACAACAAGCAAGGACTACATCAACAACTTATCAATCATGAATCGAGTTGTACGACACGAGTCTTAAGCAAGGAGTGGGATTGGAGAATTCATACCCCCATTCTGAATATCTTTGGGTATGGGACGAATGACCCAGCACTCGTTGTATTCGCCTCAATTCATAGACTTTAGTACAATTCGAATCGAACGATTGATAAGGTCTTCATCAACACAAGAACAACAAATATTCTTCTCTCTCCACTTGAAAGTTAAGATGAGAATTATATGTCACGGGCCTTAAGTAGTAAACAAGGAATGGGACTGGAGAATTCCTACCCCCATTCTGGATATCTTTGGGTATGAGACAAATGACCCAGTGCTCATCGTATTCACGTTTACTCATAAACTTTAGTGTGATTCTTATCCAACAACTATCAAGTCCATTCCATTCTCTTCCATGCTATCATTTCATTTAATCATTCAATCATATTCTTTTGCCTCCTTAATCACCTTGCTTTTAGTCGTAGTAGGCTGAACTACAAAAGCTCTGATTTCCTTATTACACCATAAGGATACATAGGCAGGAGAATCCAGATTCTTCGCGAGCTACCTTATTTATTAATCTACCTTATTTTATTGATTAATCTTTCAACCCCAATAGTGGAGCATCTTTTACTATCGGTAATTTATGGTCGTACACCCTCTTCCAATCAATTCTTTGCCTAGTGAGGTGTTAAACCTTGGCTATTCAATTTTGATCTTCTCCTTGAGAGTCGTAAACTCTGGAATCTAACCTTCTTTGCCTTGTGAGGTGTTAAACCTTGGCTATTCGATTTTAATCTTCTCCTTGAGAGTCATAGACTTTAGCATCTAACGTTCTTTGCCTTGTGAGGTGTTAAACCTTGGCTATCCAATTCAGTTCTTCGCCTTAAGAGTCATAGACTCTGGCATTTAACTCTCTTTGCCTTGTGAGATGTTAAACTTTGGCTATTCTATTCGATTCTTTGCCTTAAGAGTCTTGGACTCTGGCATATCTGTCTCTTCTACCTTGTGAGATGTTAAACCTTGGTTATTCAATTAAGTTCTCATCCCTGAGAGTCATAGACTCTGACACTTGATTCTCTTCGCCCTGTAAGGTGATAAACCTTGACAATTCAATTGTTTGACATTATCATTTATTAACTCTGGTAGTAATACCTTAGCTTGAAGGTCATGAACCTTGACACTCCTTTTCAGCCTTGATGGGTTTTGAACCCTGGCAAATCAATAAATCAATCTCCTCTTGCCTTGTCAATCATCTTACTTCCAGCCGTAGTAGGTTTAACTACGATTGCTCTGATTTTCTCATTGCACGATGAGAATACGTAGACACGAGAGTTTGAATCCTCCACGAGCATACTTATTTATTCTTCCTGCCTCAGGGCATACCTTACTTCACTTAATGTGATATACCCTATCCTTTGAGCCAAATACAATGTACCTTTGAGCTCCATCTTGTACCTCCTTGTGAACCAAGAGTTGTTTGACCTTTAACCCAAACACCTAATTTCTCTTTTTTTATTGTTCCGATACAATGATACATCGTTGTAGGCCCTCACTTGTTGGTTCATACCTGTTTACTCTTGGGTTCATATTTTCACCTCTTTTGGAGCTCAAAACACTATCCTTTGATTCAAACCATATTCCTATCACACTTCTTTCCACCTCCCGTCTCTAGTTCCTTGACCTACGAAGCTCTGAATTCCTCATTGCACTATGAGGATACGTAGGCATGAGGGCCCCAATCCTCACCGAGCATTTTATCTATTTCTCTTCCTTTCCCATTCTTTTACGAGTAATCTTTAGATAACACCTATTCGAGCGAGAACAATCAAAACGGTTTCCATGGAGTACCATGGATGTTTGGGGTGTTAATACCTTCCCCTTGCATAACCAACTTCCTTACCCAGCATATCTCTTTCCCCCGGGTTTTATCGATGTTTCCCTTCCCTTAGAGGATAAATAAAGTTTGATAGTGACTTCGTTGTATGTTCGAGCGTGTGATATGTTTGGGTATGATTGAGGATGCCTTGATTGAAGATCTTGTCCTGAGGCCTTGAGCTCCATAGCATGGAAGAAAAGTCTTATTAAGTGACCAAAGGCTTTTTGATCACTCAATTTAGACTGTGGGATTATACAAGTTCAAAGAATTTAATTAATCAAAATTTCTTTTGATCAATTTAACCATGGTGTTTTTATAAGAAATTAGGTCTATCATAATCTAGAAATTAGTAATTGTTAGAAACTATCCTAAGGGATCATGCATTGATTAATTAAAATTGATTGAAAATTCTAAGTTAGAGGTCCTAAGGGAGCATGTACATATTGGTCAAAATCATGATTAAAAACCCTATGTATAAGTCCTATAATTGTTAGGAAATGATTAAAGTTCAATATCACATTCTAGTTCTAACGGGATCATGTCATTCTATCACTAAAATAACAAAATAAGCCCCTAAGGACAAATTGGTCATTTGCAAAATATGTCAAAATATCACATATCAAATTCTTTGGTCTAGAGTTTAGATTGATCTTAACCTAATATTTAAAAATGGTACGATTCTGTAGCGGGGTATTCGTTACCTTTAGATTTATTGACTAAATCAAAAGTAAACCATACAAGTCGAGTCGCCACCGCACTTCTATTTATCCAAAGGAAATGTTAGAAAGCGAACAAAAACCGAGAAGTTTTATCGAATCAAAAACTAATAAAAATGTCAGAGATCTGGGTAAGGGGGTTGGTTATGCAATGGGAGGGTTTTAAGCACCCAAAACATCCTAGGTACTCCTAGGGAGCCCTTTTCACATTTGTTGCAAGGTTAACATTTTGTGAAAATTTGTTTGTGCAAACATGAATGGGGAGATGAGAAGAGAATATACAAGTTATTTACAATTTTGTGTTTGAATGGATAAACCCATTGCCTACGTACCATCTTAAAAAAGATTAGGATCAAAACCTCGTAGTTCGGGGTAAAAATCTCAAAAAACAAGTTGGTGAATTGATTGGTCCAAAAGCCTTAAGATCTTTTGTTATCCAAGGGAGAAAACACAACCTAAAACCATAAATCCACCATGTGAGGATAGCTTCAACATGCTAGTGAGGGGTTAACCCTATAATAAGCATGGAAGACTCATTGTCCATCACTAAGGATATAGGTGAGTATTATGTCTACCTCAAGGATAACTCAAACCTAATAGCTAAAGGTTATGAAAAGCTTTAATAAGAAAGTGGTCATTAAAACCACAAAACATTCGAATGGGTTATATTTACCAATGAAAAGTATTTACAAAATATGGTCAAAGTTGACTTAAAGGTTCAATTCAAAATAAGTGTTATGAAAAGAAGTTTTGAAAATCAAAATCATAGTGCTTAGGTTTCTAATGTTTGAGAACAAGTGTTAATGTCTGCACAAGAGTTTTGGCTTGGGTTAGAGTGGAGGGAAGAAGAAGAATGGCTAAATCCTAATCATACAAGAGATGAAGGAGAAGAAATAAGACCACAAATGGAGTTCCCTTCTTGAGATCATATTGATGATCCAAGTAGCTCCCATCCTTTGGAATAAGCAAGCAAATAAGTGTATACTCAAGCAATTAATCAATCAAGCAAGCTCTCAGAAATCCTACAATGACTCTTAGATCTCTCTCTTTAGAAACTCATGAAAATGGTTCTTCACTTAGGCTCAATGTTGGAATCCCTAGCACAAGAACACACACATCAAAAAGTTCTATAAAGCAAACAAAGAATGGACAAAAAGGAGTTTAGAGAATAGGTCCTTTCAATTTCTCTTCACCATTAAGCATTCTAAAGACAGGAGGCCTAGTTGCTCTTTGACTTTTATAGCACTCTAAAGGCCTAAGACCTAGTTGCTCTTTGACTCCCTTTTTGCATAGGGAATGTCCTAAAGTCTAAGTGCTTTTGTCCATTTACAATTGGTTTACAACAATCAAAACAAAACACAAGCACAATAGTATATACACAAATATGTGCTCAAGTGAGCAAAAGGCAAATTACATTAACATAAACATGTACTCAAATGAGCAAAGGGCAAAAACAAATGAATAATATGTACAAGAATAGTAAATTGCATAAATGTAAAGTGCAAAAATTAAATGTTAATGGTTAATGGTTAGTATTAGTGTTCCATAAGGAAATTTAGCGCTATGTTAAGCAATCGTAAGTGGACTAATGTAGTAGTCACACCTATTTGAGGCCGGTCAATAAAATATAGGCAACAACACAAGTTAGAGATCTTGATTAGTGAATCAATCTCCTATAACTTGCCATGCCAAAAGAAGATGAGAAATGATCTTGTATTGATTTAGGTTCTTTGCTTGATTAGGAAGCAACCTATCCTTAATTCAAAGTCATTCACTTGATCTATGATCAAGATGAATTAGATTTGAATCAAGGAAGGTTAAACCTCCCATGTATCAAGGCTAACCACCAATCTTTAACTCATTGATCAAAAAAGAAAAAGAAGAAGAAGAAGAAGATGAAGAATAATAAAGGGCATTAATGGAAATCAAATGAGGTAACCAACATACATTGACCAAAGATATATGAAATCAAGGTCAAACATTAGTAAACAAAAGCAAAATGAATATTAGGAGTCAAGAAACAACTAAAATATTTTTGGTATTTTTTCAAAATTAAAATAATACTTGAATTAAAATAATAAAGAAAGGTCAAACTTCAAATTCACTTCAAATCAACTTTGAAAAGTCCAAGTGAATTATCCTAAGTTCAACAAGGTCAAACAAAGTTTGACAAAAAATTTCAGCATTTTTAGAAGTCAGAAACTATTTTTAATCAATTAAAATGCATAAAATATAACCTAATTGAATTAAAATGCATTTTTAGAAACTATAAATTAAAAGAAGAAAAATGCAATTGGTCTCACATTTTTTGGACCAATAATGAGTGAGATATGATTTTTTGAAATGGAAATAGAATAAAAGAAATAAAATAAAAATGAAATCAGAAATTAAAAATGCAAAAAAACGTGAGTCGTTGGATTGAGCCATTAATTGAGCTGGGGCATCATGTGGATCATAGCGCGCGCCTACCAAACACGTGAGTCAAATGAGTCACATGGAACATTAAAAAAAGTCATAACATGGAGTGGTTCAGATCTAATCTGGAAACGAGATCGTGTGGTCATGATTCAATCTGGCAACCAGACGATGGTGTACACCACCATCTTCTCCGGCAAGACTTCCGGCGCCGGTGAGAAGTTGTAGAGATCAAAACTTCACCATATGAGGCGATCCATATATCAAATGAAAGTTGGGGTGATGTACATCACCCCTGTACCAACCAATTCGACTCTAGACTTCCATGGAGAAAGAAATCAGAGGTTGAAATTTGGGGTGTTCAACTGAAACTTGATGGAATTTAAAAATTCAAAGCACAAAACGATTGCCTCTATGGAGAGGACTTCAGACAACCCAACAAATGCAAGAAATAAGCTATATACAAGGAGATTCGAAGAAAATAAGTTCTGATGTAAACCTCTGAAATGAAGAGCTTGAGAGCCCGATTCTTTAGTGCTTTTGCTTGCAGTGTTGTCTAGGGATGGAAGTGAGCAAGACTTAGGAACTATAGATCTAGAAAATCAATCAAGGCAATTGAAATTCAGATCTGAAAAATTTGAAAGAAAGAGTGAGTTCCTTTGAGTGTGGTTATGGAGAGATTCTTGCAGCATAACAGTTGCCCTTAGGTTCCGAAATTATGAAGCCTTGGACCATTATTTATAGCAAAATGTAGCTACATACATATGCATGTGCATGGATGGAAAGGGACTCCATGCATGGGCCTGTACAGGCGCATGGAGGCCCCAATTCCACTTGGTTTGGCAAGCTGAGATCACACTTAGATGCAATAGACGTGCAACATGGATGTAATCAGCTCATGCAATGTATTTTCAATGAGTTTCCAAAAATGTACCAAAATGGTTGGAAAGCTCTTGGCATGAGGATCAATTGTTATATTGACCAAAACTTCATTTGAAATTGATAAGTTAGTGAAAATTGATCATGAAGTGTAAGGTGCAAAACATGTGTATGTGAAAATTTCAAAAATGGCCAAACTTCAAACCCTTATGTTTCAATGATGCAAGCTCCAAATGATAAAACCTTAAACATCAAAGTTGTAGATATTTTAAAGACAATAAATTTGGACTTCAATTTTTCATCATTTAGATTTTGTATGATAAAGTTATGGGCACTTGAAGTTGGACTTTTTCACATTTCAATGCCTTTGGTCCAAAGTGACCTATAATGTTTTGCATTATCACATGTGTTTATTTTAGGATTATGAAAATTTGTTCAACATAACAATTGAGTTAGACATCTCAAACTTTCCAATGCATTTGATCCCACCTTAAAAGCATGAAAAATGAGTGAGTTATGTCCTTGGGAAGTTGACCCAAAATTAGGGTTTCAGTCAAAATGACCTATAATGTTTTGAAATGGATGATGACCTTACATGCTTAAAATAAATTTTTGATGAACATTAAAGTTGTTCATATGGTTCTTAAGAACATGTTTTCTCTTTGGGTCATCTCCATTTGACAAACACATTAAAAGTTAGGTCTCAGTGTACTTCAAAATAGTCAGATGATTTGACTGATCAACTTCTCAAGTCCATGCCTCAAATCTTGAAGAATTAATGATTGAGGACAATCACATAAGCTAAAATATGCATGAAATAATGAATGAAATAACTTCCCTTGATTGTATTTGATCATGGGTTGAGGTTGCTTCATGAGCAAGGCACAATTGATGCATAGATGAATTAGGGTTTCCTTGGGAAACAAGCCTCAAACCCTTTGGTTTGATTTGATCAAAATGATGAATTGAGATACTTGGGAGGCATATTTGATGAATGTGAGCCTTGGGAACCATTTCCATGCTTGCTTTCATCTTCACCTAGCCATATCAATGAGCATAGGGGCTTCTATGAGCATTGGATCTTATGACTGCTCAAGCTACAAACAAAAGACGTTAGTGACATATTTTTGTGCTTTTGGTTAGTAAACAAAATAAGAAAATCAATAATATACAATTCAAGCATGCTTGGTGATCTCAAACCAACTCACAAGTGTTCCCACCCAAAGGTAAGGAGCCAAGATGCTATGATCCTTAAGGCAATATGAAAATGCAATGTTGTGATGCCATGAGGGATCTTAGGGTCAAAATTGGGGTCTTACAGATGCCCCTATTTAAGGTCATTCTAGCCGGAGATATGAAGGTTAAAATCTTCGTCTCGATGAGGTAGAATGGGCTTAAATAATAATAAAGAGACGAATTTTGGTCCCTAAGAGACCTCATGATGCAAATGTATGTATGCAAAAGGTAACACTTTGTGGGGATATGTCTCCACAAAGGAAAAAGAAATCAGGAGAAACTGAAAATCCACATGAGTAATACACTCATAAATGGGACAAAGACTCTGGGAACTCACTGGGGAGTAAAGGGAAATAAAAATGCGTGTGCAGGTCACGACTTAGAACTTGTTGAGACATGAGAAGGATTCCACAGAAATAAATCAATGGAGAGATCCGAGCTGACTCAAAGATGCGTGTATTGGGGAATATGCCAATACAGCAAAACTATCCATAAAGGATACCTCGGATAAAAATCCGGACTCAGATGGGGAAAAATCCACCAAAGGGAATCAAGCATGGGAATGTCCATAAAGGACCCAGCTGAGGAAACAACAAATGAGGTATTACCGGTTACTGGGTAATAAGCTCAAGGAGACATGCGATCAAAACACCGGTATAAGGGTGGGAGAACAACATGCTCGGGGAGGAAGAATATCTAAGACCGGTATAAGGGTGAGAGATATCAATCATCCAAAACATCTGAGGAAAACCTAAGAAGGTATATTTCAACTCAGAAGAATCTGACTCCACAGGGGACAAAAGTCATAATAGAAGGAAGGAACACCAGGGATACCGGCTACTGGGCATATAATAGGTGACCAACCGGGCGTGAATTGGGGAATATTTCCAAGACACCACCATCCACAAGGGGGGCTGAAAAAGCAAACCTGATTACAGGATGGACACTCAATTCTATAAGGAATACGAGTCTTACTCGACTGGGGAAGCAAAAGAATTCGACTGAAGAGTGCATGAGATATATTATCTATTACCGTCAGAACGTAGATAACATACTCGCATGGAAGATTATCCACAACCGGTTACTGGGTTAATGAAGGATAAATCGACCGAAAAGTAAGGACATCGGAATACCGAATACTGGGTACAAAACGATGACCAAACAAAGGGAGAAACAATAATTACCAACAAAGAGTAAATGAGAGATGACTCGCTGGGGATACATTGACGAAAGCAATGATCCGGGAGATATATCACCGGTTACTGGGAGAGATACTCAAAATGAAGGAATATCAATGCCGAGTATTGGATAAAGATAACCAACAAAGAGGGGATTACATCTACCAGTTACTGGGTGGAAAACCGCAGAAGAGTAACCATCATCGGTTAGGATGAACAAAATCAAGGGTTAACTCTGCAAGGGGGATAAAGTGAGGTTTACAACTATCGACATGAGGGTAGAAAACCACAAAGATAGGACTTACAACTATCGGTTACTGGGTAGAAGGCCAGACAACTCCGTCGGGGAAAAGATGGACAATTACTGGTTACTGAGCAATCATTCATCTAGGCTGCGGGGAAGTGCTAGGGAAATAACAAGAGTAGTCGATCTAGGAAAAAACCAGAGAGACACAACGAAACAAGGACTCAACCCAATGAGGATATAACTCAGGGGAGTAATTCGATCCCAATACATGTTTAGGGAGGAAACTGAAACAACAATCATCCACGAGGACATAACTCGGTGGGGAAATGGAAGAAAGGATAGATACTTTCTGCTTGTGGGGATGACTCTATATGGAGAGATCAGACACAAACATCTACTTGGGGAAATTTGTATCACCAAATAGCAGGAGACAACAACAAAGACATATGGAAAAGAATGCAACATGAATATCTGAATGTTATAATTATGCATGTATGTGCATGATTTATGTATATGAATGCTGACAAACAGACACATCTAACACAACCAAATCCAGGGATCAACAGACAAATGTCCGGTGTTACATCTCGAAAGAGAAAACCAAGCCCACTGGAGGACATCCAATTTAATGGGGCAACAGATATCAAGAAACAAAGATCTCTGCAAGGAGACTAGGACCAATCACTCCGCTGGGGATGGAAAGATAAATATTTTCAACACCCACTCTGCTCAGGAGGAATCAATAAACGAGCTCTGATCAGACAATTCCACTAGGGAAGCATTGCTGATAACTGGACCGGGTACTAAAGTGGGGACCAATCCTGCTGAGGATGAACAAACTGCAGATTGATGGAGATTAATATAGACAAGTCCACGGGGGATAAGCTACAAATCCAATGTTGAGAATTCCTCTCATGCCGGAGATTCCCTGCTCATAGCATATCAATTTATCAATTTATAAGGGATTTTAGGTCTACCCAAACCCAGGGATGACAACCATATAATTGATAACACAAATGCTCGTCTCAGACTCTCAGGGGAATTAGAAGATTGAGGCCACATTAACAATTCCAAACTCTCTGGGGATTTGGTGAGATGTACAACTTTCTTCTGTGCTCGCGGAGGAGTCAACCTGAAAGATAAATGAAGATGATATATGCATGCTGGGAATATGAACAGATGTCTTACCCTTTTGGAGATCATACTATCCTTGGGAGAGCACTGAAGATGTCCCAATTATCGTTTTTTGTCATTGTGAATGTTCACTTTGTTAAAAAACAATTTATGAAAATTTTATTTATTTAAAACAATGATATTTATCAATTAAACATGTAAGTATTTGTTGAATAGAAACAAATAAGAATGCAAAGGCTTGGATAAAGGCTCAAATTTATTTGATGGAATGGTAGTCTGCAAATGGCAAGACTCCATGGATCTTTACAAATTTGAAATTGGTGATATATATTGGAAACGAGCTACATTGAACATAATGACCATTTCTCCACCAACTCTGAATCCGATGTATTTGAAGCTACCGTTGACGATGACTGAACGAGATTCTTTGACAGAAGACGGTTGAAAAGCAAAGTCTTGTCAGGATGCAGTTAGTTGCCAAATCCCTAATTTTTGCCTAGATTTCCCCAGGGTGAGGTATTCAATCTAGCGGGATATATATATTTTTTCTTTTATGTCTCTAACTTTTGCCTGGATCGCCCTTTCGGGTTTTCAATCCACCGAGACGCTCATTTTTGCCTAAGTCGCCCTTTCGGGTTTTCAACTTAGCGAGCTATTCTGTTTTTATTTTAGGCGAAGTATTTCTTGACTGCATCTGAATTCACAGGACGAGTGAAATCCTCCCTATCCATAGTTATAAGTATCAAAGCACCGCCTGAAAAGGCTCTCTTAACAACATATGGACCTTTATAGTTTGGAGTCCAATTGCCCCTGGAATCGGGTGCGAAAGATAAAACTTTCTTGAGCACGAGGTCACCTTCTCAAAACACACGAGGTTTGACCTTCTTATCAAAGGCTTTCTTCATCCTCTGCTGATATAACTGACCATGGCACATGGCAGTCAATCTCTTCTCTTCTATCAGATTCAGTTGGTCATAATGAATCTGGACCCATTCAGCATCAGTCAACTTGGCTTCCATCAAGACTCTCATTGATGGGATCTCCACCTCTACTGGGAGTACAGCCTCACTGCCGTAAACAAGAGCGAAAGGGGTTTCCCCTGTTGTAGTGCAGACAGATGTACGATATCCATGCAAAGCAAACGGCAACATCTCATCCCAATCCTTATACGTAACAACCATCTTCTGGATAATCTTCTTAATATTATTATTAGCAGCTTCAACATCCCCATTCATCTTGGGTCTATAGGAAGAAGACTTATGATGTGCAATCTTGAACTCGCTACACAGCTCTTTCATCATCTTGTTGTTCAAGTTAGATCCATTATCAGTAATGATCTTATCTGGCACACCATATCGGCAGATGAGTTGGTTCTTGATAAACTTCACGACCACTTGCCTAGTCACATTTGCATACGATGCCGCTTCAACCCACTTGGTGAAGTAATCAATAGCTACGAGAATAAAACGGTGACCGTTCGACGCCTTTGGCTCTATCATGCCAATCATGTCAATTCCCCACATGGAGAAAGGCCATGGTGATGAAATCACATTCAGAAGTGTCGAGAGAATATGAATCTTGTCCGCATAAATCTGACACTTATGATATTTCTTCACATATTTGCAGCAATCAGACTCCATTGTCAGCCAATAATAGCCTGCTCTCAACATCTTCCTTGCCATGGCATGTCCATTGGAATGAGTACCAAATGAAACCTCATGGACTTCAGTCATTAACAAGTCTGCTTCGTGTCTGTCCACGCATCTGAGCAGAACCATGTCAAAATTCCTTTTATAAAGCACATCGCCATTGAGGTAGAAACTGCCAGATAGTCTCCTGAAAGTCTTCTTATCTTTAACAGATGCCCCAGGCGGGTAAACCTGACTCTGAAGAAAACACTTAATATCATAATACCATGGCTTATCATCCTGCATCTCCTCTACTGCAAATACATGAGTTGGTCTATCCAAGCGCATCACAGTGATATTGGGAATTTCATTCCAGAGTCTCACCACGATCATCAAAGCAAGTGTTGCAAGTGCATCCGCCATCCGATTATCATCTCGAGGAATATGATGGAAGTCAATCTCAGTAAAGAACGTTGAAATCCTCCTCGCATAGTCTCTATATGGGATGAGACCAGGCTGATTCGTTTCCCATTAACCTTTAATCTGATTAAGAACAAGGGCCGAATCACCATAAACGTCAAGATGCTTGATCCTAAGATCAATACACTCTTCCAATCCCATAATACAGGCCTCATACTTAGCCATATTATTCGTGCATTTGAAAGTTAGCCTTGCTGTAAAGGGAAAATGTGTGCCCTGAGGAGTAATAATCACTTCCCCAATACCATTTCCATATTGATTTACAGCGTCATCAAACACCATGCTCCAACGGGAACCAGGCTCTGACCCTTCATCGAGCGTAGGCTCATCGCAATCTTTCATTTTCAAATACAGAATCTCCTCATCTAGGAAGTCATACTGAACTGACTGATAATCCTCAATTGGTTGATGTGCCAAGTGGTCAGCCAAGATACTACCTTTAATAGCTTTCTGAGCTCGATACTCAATATCATACTCAGACAACAGCTTCTGCCAATGGGAAATCCTCCCAGTTAAAGCAGGCTTCTCAAAGATATACTTGATTAGATCTATTTTAGATATCAACCAAGTCGTATGATTCAACATATACTAGCGTAAGCGCTTAGCGGCCCAAGCCAAAGCACAACATGTTTTCTCAAGCATTGAGTATCGAGACTCACAATCAGTGAACTTCTTACTCAGATAGTAGATGGCATATTCTTTCTTCCCTGATTCGTCTTGCTGACCAAGGACAAAACCCATTGAGTCTTCAAGAACAGTCAGATACATAATTAAGGGTCTCCTTCCACAGCGAAGACAGAATCGGAGGCTTAGACAGATACTCTTTGATATTGTCAAACGCCTTCTGGCAATCCTCGGTCCAATCATGACGCTGATCTTTCCGGAGGAGCTTGAATCTTGGCGCGCATGTGGCAGTCATGTGGGATATAAATATGGAAATATAATTCAAGCGGCCAAGAAAACCTCAGACTTGCTTCTCCGTTTTGGGCGCAGGCATTTCTTGTATTGCTTTGACCTTGGCAGGATCAACTTCAATACCTCTCTCACTGACAATAAAGCCCAATAACTTGCCAGAACGGACTCCAAATGTACACTTGTTGGGATTCAGACGAAGCTTGTACTTCCTCAAACGCTGAAAAAGCTTCAACAAGTGCTCTACATGTTCAACTTTCGTTCTCGACTTTGAAATCATATCATCAACATATACCTCGATCTCCTTGTGCATCATATCATGAAACAAGGTAGTCATAGCTCGGTGATACGTGGCTCCGGCGTTCTTCAAACCGAAGGGCATCACTCGATAACAGAATGTTCCCCAAGGTGTGATGAATGTTGTCTTCTCCATATCCTCGGGTGCCATTTTAATTTGGTTATAATTGGAAAATCCGTCCATAAATGAGAAGACATTGAATTTAGCTGTATTATCTACCAACATATCAATATGTGGTAGAGGGAAATCATCTTTCGGACTAGCTTTATTCAAGTCTCTATAGTCCACACACATTCGGACTTTTCCATCTTTGTTAGGCACATGCACAATATTGGCCACCCATTGAGGATATGTAGAAGTCACCAGAAACCCCGCATCAATTTGCTTCTGAACCTCTTCTTTAATCTTCACTGCCATGTCAGGATGAGTTCTTTTGAGCTTCTATTTCACAGGCACGCACTCAGGCTTCAAAGGTAGGAATTGTTGCACGATATCAGTATCTAGACCAGGCATGTCTTCATAGGACCATGCAAAGACGTCGACATACTCTCGTAGCAACTCAATCAACCCCTTTTTCATGGATTCTTCCAGGAGTGCCCCAATCTTCACTTCTCGCACACAATCCTCAGACCCCAAGTTGACTGTTTCCAGATTCTCAAGATGTGGCTGAATGATCTTCTCTTCGTGCTCAAGTAGACGGGTAATCTCGTCAGGAATCTCTTCAACATCATCTTCTTCGGCCTCAAATACAGGGAACTCAAAGTTGGGAGATGGTGTTGGATCATTATGTTCAATGGGTTTGATCAACCTGCATAATGATTTTGGATATAAAGAGATTTTAGAATTCAAACAAGGCAAATCATTATGCAGATGAAAAAATTGATTTTATTCTATTTTTAAGGTTTTATGTGATCACCAATTTCATGCAAAAAAGCAAAAAGTGAAAATAATTTGGAAAAACAAACATTTAACATGAATTTATTGAATGAAATATCATTGTATTTATGAGCCAACAATGTCATCACTCCTCCTTTTGGCATGGGAGAAGGGTTTTTTAAACAAAATGAACAATACGTTGACTTATGGACAACTGTTGGAACATCAACAGCGACCCAGTTATTGCAGACCCCTCCAGGGATGACAAAGTTGCCAGAATCTTCCTCTGCATCCTCTTCTACAATAGCAGCAGCTTCCTCTTCTTGGACAGTGTGGATGAATCCACCACTCTGAAACAGCCCACGCTTGTTGAAAATGCCAGAAGAATACCTTATGCCAACCCGGGATTTATTGTCTTCCATCTTGATCATTTGCCCTAAACCAGTAGTTGTGCCATGCTCAATGGCCAACTTCGCATCATTGTAGGACGTAAATGAAGAAGTTCCTTTCTTAGAAGGCTCAACAATAGATAAAGCTTGGAACGGCATCCCAACTTCATCCTCAGCGTCTATATAAGAAAAGGAAGATAGATGGCTAACCAAGAAAGCCTTCTCTCCCCCTACCACCACCAGCTTTTTGTTTTTGACAAATTTCAATTTTTGGTGTAGGGTGGATGTCACGGCGCCTGCCTCGTGAATCCATGGTCTGCCCAACAGAAAGCTATAAGATCTTTATGTGTTTATAGGATTCAATAGAAAGTTCTACATATATCTATAGAGTATGGCACCTCCTTCCCATCTTCCAATGCCACAACATTGTAACGATAAGGGACAACCTTATCAAAAGAGTATGGCACAGGGCCAGCTGGTTTAATTATCAAAGAGGGGAAAGCCTTTTGTTTGCTGTCATCATATCGGATGACAACAGGCTCTGGGATCCGAAACAATGGAGATATCACATTGACTTCATTATCTACATCGCGATTCTGAAGTATTTCAATTACACCTTCATCCAGCATTTCTTGGATGTCTTTACGGACTTGGCGATATCCCCTTTGATTGATAGTGCAGACACGACATCTGTCATGGTCATGCTCATAGTGAATGTATTCACACAACACTCTGTGCATCTCGACCAATGATTGTCGAATATGGCTGACATATTTGACCTTATATTTACCAGGGAAGCCCTGGACCATGTTGACAACGGATTTCCCGTGCTCGGGCAATGGGTTCTTCTTCACATTGGGACCTACGTCCTTGAAACACAAGATGCCACTTCTCACAAGGTCTTGAACCTTGGTCTTCAGCGGGTAACAGTTTTCCACGTCATGTCCGGGGGCACTGGAATGATAAACACAACGTAGCTCGGGCTTATACCACTACTGAGGGATGGTAGGTATAGCCGGTGGGTCGCGTGGAGTAATTAGTTTCCTCTCTATCAAAGAGGAATATAGCTCTGCGTAGGTCATAGGAATAGGATCGAAAGTGACCCTTTTCCTCTCGTAGCTTGTACGGGTCTGATTATTGTTTTGAGGCTGGTAGGCCTGCTGTTGAGGACGGTGCTGTTGTTGTTGATATTGTTGATGTTGCTGTTGCTGGCTATTATTATGTTGATAGTGCTGATTTTCTCTGAAAATAAGTGCTATATGAGCCACCTGATGTTGATTACTGACGGGACGCACGGTCTTCCTCCTTATCGAGGGTCTTCTGGGTTTAACATGGGAGGTCACAACATGTGCCTCACCATCTTTCTTCTTTCTGAAATTCTGGTATCAGATATAAGATGTCGAAGGTAATGTCACGACACTGATATCTGTTAATACACAATGGATAAATAAACAGAATTGAAAATCAAATCACACAAGCAATTGTTAACCCAGTTCGGTGCAACTCACCTACGTCTGGGGGCTACCAAGCCAGGAAGGAAATTCACTATAATAGAATTAGTTCAAAGACTATCCGTACACTTCACCAAGTTACAGTCTTTCTCACCTAATCTCTACCCGTGCAATTTCTACCTAAGCACTCTTAGATATGAGAACCCACTCACTTCCCTTACAATCACACACCCGTGATTTTAAACAACAATCCCTTGTGAAAAGAAAATACTTTTCAATTACAATATTCTTGATTTTACTTCACAGTTTCAATCAAGAAGACACACTCTTGATCTTGCTTCAAAGCTTTGATCAAGAAGACAAATCAGTCTAATTCAATCATATATGGATGACTTGAATGACCTACAGACACAAACCCTAGCTGTCTCTCTAAATTTCGCTCAGTCTTGGTTGTGTGTACAAACAGGTTTTCTGAGTCCCTTTTTATAGAAACACTGGACAACTTGAAAACCCTAGATATATTTTCCAATCAAATCTTTTTAAATCAGCTGTAAAGATCTCTTTGGAAAATAAACAAATCTGGTTGAAATCTCTGACAGAATGCGCCAGCTAGCCATATCTTCAATCAACCAATAATTGCCACCAATTGTGCAATCCCAAAACACCATACATTCATACTGAATGTTCTGTGTACATGATGTCATGACATCGGGTCTGACATCTGGAAAAATCCTGCATAATCCAGTTTCCTTTTATAGCAGGTACAGCCATATCAGTTACCATGACAATGAGTATGTCAACTGAAACAATCCTGCAGCATATGTCTTCCATATAAGCTCCAGCAGGTACACCCAATATCAGAAGCCTTGTCTTTATATGTGGCATTCTGAAACAATCCTGCTTGCATATCTTCTTTAACTCCAGCAGGTACATAGGATATCTCATGTTAAGACATCACACATAACATCTTGTGAACACTCTTTGTTTTACCAAAATTGCTGCCAACACTTAGAATCAACAAACTCCCCCTTTGGCAAATTTTGGCTAAAACATATATCTGTCCTTTTTGTTCACAAGGCAAACTATCAGCAGTTAAACCATTAAACAATAGTTTAATCAGCAGCAGAAGCAAAACAATTACTAGCTATGGCTACTAGTAATACACATATGCCCAAGGGTACTTCTCCTCCCCCTAAATCTGTGCAACAAACAACAGAACTACTAGTTATGGATGCAACTAGTAAGACACACAAATGCACAATGCACCAGGGTACTTCTTTTCCCCCTAAAACTGTGCATTCACCAAAAACAGCTACTGTAACTCCAGCACCTGTACCAGCCAGAATGTCACACTGACATCTGTTATAACATCAACACCTGTGCACCATATCAGACATCCTCTTTGACATCTGCTAACAGCCCAACAGAAACATTCTGTTTTAACACCTGTGCACTTCTTCCAATAATGGCTGTACTTCTGTTTATCCATCTCAGCCAGTACCCAGCTTCACTCAGCTCCACCAACTCCATATACTTCTCCCCCTTTTTAGTCAAAATTGACCAAAGGTAAATAAATCTCATAGAATCTTTACACCAATCACATCTCTCGCTATATCATACCTCACAAAACTCCATACTCTTTTTGTGAGAACTATCCCCAGAATCCTCTGATTGCTATAGATTCTCATACACACAGATCCCCAATTTTCCTCTTAAACATTCAAATTGATTGGCATCCAAGGCTTTTATGAATATGTCAGCTAATTGCCTCTCTGTAGGAACATGCTTCAGTGCTATGATCTTTTCTTCCACAAGTTCTCTGATGAAGTGATGCCTGATATCTATGTGCTTAGTCCTACTGTGCTGAATAGGATTCTTGGATATATTTATAGCACTCAGGTTATCACAGTATAATGTCATGACTTCTTGTGTGACATTGTATTCAGACAATATTTGTTTCATCCAGACCAGTTGAGAACAACTACTTCTCGCTGCTATGTACTCAGCTTCAGCAGTGGATAGAGATACACAGTTTTGTTTCTTACTGAACCATGAAATCAGATTGTTCCCTAAGAAGAAGCATCCTCCTGATGTGCTCTTCCTATCATCAGCATTTCCAGCCCAGTCTGCATCACAGTATCCAGTCAACATAGATCCAGATCCATGAGTATATAGCATCCCATAGTCACTGGTGCCATTGACATATTTCAGTATTCTCTTTACGTGGTTTATGTGACTGACTTTTGGTTCAACTTGATATCTAGCACACACACCAACAGCAAATGCAATGTCAGGTCTGCTTGTTGTGAGGTATAGCAGACTCCCCATCATGCTTCTGTATAGACTTTGATCTACACTGACACCATTTTCATCTTTGGAGATTTTTGCATGTGTAGGAGCAGGAGTTCTTTTATGACTTGCATTCTCCATGCCAAACTTCTTCACAATGTTCTTGGCATACTTGCTTTGAGATAAGAAGATAGAGTCTTCCATCTGTTTGACTTGTAGCCCAAGAAAGTAAGTCAGTTCTCCAACAAGGCTCATCTCAAATTCAGATTGCATTTGTCTAACAAAGTGTTCAACCATCTGCTCTATTATTCCACCAAATACTATGTCATCTACATATATTTGTGCCACCATGAGCTTCCCTCCTTCATTCTTCACAAACAGAGTTTTGTCAATACCTCCTTTCCTGTATCCATTGTCAGTGAGGAATACTGTGAGCCTCTCATACCAAGCCCTGGGATCTTGTTTTAACCCATAGAGGGCTTTCTTCAATCTGTACACATGTTTAGGAAGGTTTGGGTCTGTGAAGCCTTAAGGCTGTTCAACATACACTTCTTCATTTAGGTAGCCATTTAGAAAGGCACTTTTCACATCCATCTGAAACAGTTTGAATTTCAGAATACATGCCACTCCAAGCAGTAATCTAATGGACTCAAGGCGAGCTACAGGAGCAAAAGTTTCATCAAAGTCAACTCCTTCTACTTGAGTATATCCTTGGGCTACCAATCTAGCTTTGTTTTTAGTAACAACCCCTTGTTCATCAGATTTATTCTTGTATACCCACTTTGTACCTATGATATTTACTCCTTCAGGTCTAGGAACCAATTCCCATACTTCATTCCTTTTGAATTGACCTAGTTCTTCTTGCATGGCATTGATCCATAAGTCATCAGTCAAGGCTTCCTTGATATTTTTCGGCTTAATATTTGACACAAAGCAGCCATGTGAGATTACTTCTCTTGATCTAGTAGTGACTCCTTTATCTGGGTCTCCTATGATAAGGTCTTTGGGATGATCCTTCTGAATTCTGATAGAGGGTCCCTTGTTGATTTTGTCATCTTCAGGATCAGTTTGAGGTGGTTTTTCTTCCTTATTCTTGTCTGAGGAGTCAGCTGGAGAATCATTCAGAGATGTCTCGACATCGTCTGTGACATCAGTCTGTTGATCATCAACCACTACATTAATGGATTCCATCAACACATTAGTTCTGGAATTGAAGACCCTGTAGGCTCTGTTGTTTGTTGAATAGCCCAAAAATATTCCTTCATCACTTTTGGGATCCATCTTCCTTCTTTGCTAACGATCAGCTAAGATATAGCATTTGCTACCAAATACATGGAAGTATTTTACTGTAGGTTTTCTTCCTTTCCAGACTTCATAGAGAGTTGTGGGAGTCCCTTTCTTTAATGTCACTCTGTTGTGGACATAGCATGCTGTGTTCATGGCTTCAGCCCAAAAATGATAGGGTAACTTCTTAGCATGAATCATAGCTCTGGCTGATTCTTGCAGAGTCCTATTTTTCCTTTCCACCACACCATTTTGTTGGGGAGTGATGGGGGATGAGAACTCATGATGAATTCCTTCTAAAGAAAAAAATTCAGCAAATTTGTTGTTCTCAAACTCCTTTCCATGATCACTTCTAATTTTGATAACAGGACTTCCTTTTTCCCTTTGAAGCTTCAGACACAGCTCCTTAAAGACTTCAAACACATCAGATTTTTCTCTTATAAAATTGATCCAGGTGTATCTGGAGAAATCATCCACCATCACATATGCATATTTCTTACCACCAAGGCTTTCTACCTGCATGGGTCCTATTAAGTCCATATGAAGTAGTTTCAGGACTTTGGTAGTTGTGTCATGTCTGAGCTTCTGGTGTGACATCCTTGTCTGTTTTCCAATCTGACATTCCCCACAAATTTTTTCCTCATCAATCTTTAAGTTAGGAATCCCTCTAACTGCTTCTACTGATATGATTCTCTTCATACCTTTCAGGTGCAGATGGCCCAATCTTTGATGCCATATCTTCACTTCTTCTTCTTTGGCTAAGGTACACATTGAAGAATATCCAGTTTCTTGAGAGCTCCACATGTAGCAGTTGTCTTTGGACCTAACTCCCTTCATGATTACTTTATTTTCTTTGTTAGTAATCAGACATTCAGTTTTTGTGAAGTTTACATTCAGACCTTGATCACATAGTTGACTGATGCTTATGAGATTAGCAGTTAATCCCTTAACAAGTAGAACATCATCAAGGTCAGGAACTCCAGAGCAATCTAGCCTACCCATTCCCTTGATTTCTCCTTTTGCACCATCACCAAAAGTAACATAGCTCATGGCATGAGGATGAAGTTCAGTCAACAGGTTTTTGTTCCCAGTCATATGTCTAGAGCAACCACTGTCAAAATACCAATCTTCTTTGGCTGAGACTCTGAGGGAAGTGTGGGCTATTAGACTTGTGACCTTTGTCTTAAGAGCCCATTGCTCTCTGCTGACAGTCTTGTGATGTTTGGACCTAGATTGGTGTTGAGACTGAACAGGACCAGGATAGCCATATAGCTTATAACAGAAGGGCTTCAGCGGGCCAAATTTTGCACAATATTGGCATTTCCATCTTTGATGGTTCCCTTTCTGCTGTTGTGACATCTGATGTGACATCTCAGATTTGCTTCTACCACGACTGTTCTTAGGTTTGGATTTTGATTTGCAACTGCACTCACCCTTGAATCCAATGCCAGATTTGTTTCCAGTTATTTGCCCAGTCTGGTGAATCTTGTCTAGGGTGGCAGATCCATTGTTAAGCAATTTTACATACTTAGTCATCTCATCTAGTTTGGAATTCAAGAATACAGCCTCAGTTTCCAATTTTGAGATGATTTCCATATACTCTTTCTTCTCATTTTTCAGCTGAGCTATCACTTCCTCCTGTCTTTTAACTTGTCTGCACAATCCTGCCCTTCTGTGGCACCACTCTTTGTACGTAGTGTCCAGCTCTTCAAAGGATCTTTCATCATCAATTGACTCTTCCTCAGACCCCCATCTTCCTGTCAAATCATTTACATGACTTGTAGCTTCTTCAGTTTCACTTCCATCAGACCAAAAGGCTACAAGACTCCTTATTTGTTTCCTGAGGTAGGTCCCACATTCAGTTTTAATATGACCATACCCATTACACTCATAGCACTGAACTTCTTTGGGCTTTTCTTCAGACTTTGTGGTCTTATCAAACCTGTTGGATTTATTGATGTCAGATGTGATGTTTTTGACATTGCCCTTAACTCTGACATCTACCTTTTTCATTAGTCTGTTGAGCTGTCTTCCCAGCATTGCTATCTCATTTTCCAGGTCTTCATCAATGTCGTGACCACCTACCTCATCTTCCTCTTCGGTGTTTGACACAAATGCTATGCTCTTGGCCTTCTTTTCAGCTCTATCACATATTCCCATCTCAAATGTTTGGAGGGACCCAATCAGCTCATCCACTCTCATATTTGAGATATCTTGAGATTCTTCTATGGTTGTGACTTTCATAGCAAATCTCTTGGGGAGTGATCTTAATATCTTTCTTACCAGTTTTTCATCTGACATCTTCTCGCCCAAGGCTCCAGAGGCATTGGCAATTTCAAGAATGCTCATGTAAAATTCATGAACATTTTCATCTTCTTTCATTCTTAAGTTTTCAAACTTGGAGGTGAGCAACTGAAGTCTAGACATCTTTACCCTAGATGTCCCTTCATGAGTGATCTTGAGAGTGTCCCAAGCCTCTTTGGCTATTTCACAGTTATTTATCAGCCTGAAAATATTCTTGTCCATTCCATTGAAGATGGAATTCAGAGCTTTAGAGTTTCCAAGAGCAAGATCATCCTCCTCCTTGGACCATTGTTCTTCAGGATTCTTCTTAGTGGTGACTTCTCCTTCTTTAGTAATGACAGGATGCACCCAACCTGTTAGCACAGCTTTCCAAGCCTTGTTATCAAGGGATTTCAGAAACGCTACCATTCTCGGTTTCCAATAGTCATAGTTAGAACCATCCAAAATTGGTGGCCTATGAACAGATCCTCCATCTCTCTCCATTGTACCAGAAAGTATTGCCCCTAGATCTCACCCAGAACCAGAGCAGGATGCCTGCTCTGATACCAATTGAAATTCTGGTATCAGATATAAGATGTCGAAGGTAATGTCACGACACTGATATCTGTTAATACACAATGGATAAATAAACAGAATTGAAAAGCAAATCACACAAGCAATTGTTAACCCAGCTCGGTGCAACTCACCTATGTCTGGGGGCTACCAAGCCAGGAAGGAAATTCACTATAATAGAATTAGTTCAAAGACTATCCGTACACTTCACCAAGTTACAGTCTTTCTCACCTAATCTCTACCCGTGCAATTTCTACCTAAGCACTCTTAGATATGAGAACCCACTCACTTCCCTTACAATCACACACCCGTGATTTTAAACAACAATCCCTTGTGAAAAGAAAATACTTTTCAATTACAATATTCTTGATTTTATTTCACAGTTTCAATCAAGAAGACACACTCTTGATCTTGCTTCAAAGCTTTGATCAAGAAGACAAATCAGTCTAATTCAATCATTTATGGATGACTTGAATGACCTACAGACACAAACCCTAGCTCTCTCTCTAAATTTCGCTCAGTCTTGGTTGTATGTACAAACAGGTTTTCTGAGTCCCTTTTTATAGAAACATTGGACAACTTGAAAACCCTAGATATATTTTCCAATCAAATCTTTTTAAATCAGCTGTAAAGATCTCTTTGGAAAATAAACAAATCTGGTTGAAATCTCTGACAAAATGCGCCAGCTAGCCATATCTTCAATCAACCAATGATTGCCACCAATTATGCAATCCCAAAACACCAGACATTCATACTGAATGTTCTGTGTACAGGATGTCATGACATCGGGTCTGACATCTGGAAAAATCCTGCATAATCCAGTTTCCTTTTATAGCAGGTACAGCCATATCAGTTACCATGATAATGAGTATGTCAACTGAAACAATCCTGCAGCATATGTCTTCCATATAAGCTCCAGCAGGTACACCCAATATCAGAAGCCTTGTCTTTATATGTGGCATTCTGAAACAATCCTGCTTGCATATCTTCTTTAACTCCAGCAGGTACATAGGATATCTCATGTTAAGACATCACACATAACATCTTGTGAACACTCTTTGTTTTACCAAAATTGCTGCCAACACTTAGAATCAACACTTTCCAAACGCCCCATATCGTTTGGCAGAAGAGCCTTCTTCTTTAGTCAGGCGCCCTTCCATGACTCCTTCTTTCAAACACATCCCCATGTTCACCGTCTCGGTGAAATCAGAAGGAGCGTTGGCAATCATCCGCTCATAATAAAATGAGCTCAAGGTCTTCAAGAAGATCTTGGTCATTTCTTTTTCTTCCAGCGGAGGCACGATCTGTGCAGCTAGCTCTCGCCACCTCTGGGCGTGTTCCTTAAAAGTTTCCTTGTCCTTCTGGGATATGGCTCTCAATTGATCCCTATCGGGAGACATATCCATGTTGTACTTGTACTGCTTGACGAAAGCTTTGCCAAGATCATTGAAGGATCAGATGTTTGCGCTGTCCAAGCCCATATACCATCTCAGGGCAGCACCAGACAGATTGTCCTGGAAATAATGAATGAGGACCTTATCATTGTCGGTCTGAGTCGACATCTTCCTCGTATACATAACCAGATGGATGAGAGGGCAAGTATTTCCCTTGTACTTTTCAAAGTCAGGTACTTTGAACTTTACAGGGATTTTGATGTTCGGAACTAGGCAGAGTTCAGCAACAGACTTGCCAAAGAGGTCCTTTCCTCTGAGAGTTTTGAGTTCCTTGCGGAGCTCAAGAAACTGATCGTTCATATCATCCATCTTTTCATAAACATCTGGGCCCTCAGAAGGCTCAGAGTGGTGGATGGTGTCGTCTACTCTTAGCATAGTATGCACGACCGAAGACGAAACGGAAAGGACCGAGCTAGATGCCGTCAGAGAAGCAAACGTTGGGGCAAGACCCTCGGGAACAAAATTGGGAGGCATCCCCCAAGGAAACCCGTCTGGCATGGCAGTTGGCGCGAAGTGAGCACTGACAGCAGGCACACTTGAAGAGGAAATCTCAGAGATGACTGTCCTCTAGGGAGGAGTTAAAGGCATTGGAGACGACTGGCTTTGGGAGGCCATGCAAGACTCCATCAGGGCAGTCAATCTGGCCACTTCCTCCTTGAGTTCACGATTCTCTTGCTCTAAGTGATCCATCAGTCTTGAAGCATTGGCTCGAGTGTAGTACCGGTGAGTCAGCTTGTCTTCAAAATAAATGAAGAACACAGAGTTAGACCATTGAACAAGAAGCCTGGAGCAAAACCTGCTTATGCACATGATGCATGAAATGCTTGTGCATATGATTTATTTTATTTATCAAAGGAACTTTAGAGTCCTATTTGCAAATATTGGAAATATTAATCATTTAGACATATATGGAAATATCATATCAATCATATCTGGAAAATATTTTTACACCAAAGAAGTACAGTCTTGGTAACCAAATACAATACAAGAGAGAAGGAAAACGAACATCCTATGGAACCCTAGAAACAATCGTCTAAAGCTCTGGATACTGGAAGATAAGCTGCACAAAGCCTCTTCACTTCCCTCTCATAGGCTGCTTCCATATCCGCCTTCTCTTTGGCGAGTCGATCGTACTTCCTCTTCCAAAACTTGGAAGACTGAGGAAGAAGAGAAGTCACCACATCATCAGGCTCATCAATAACCTGGTGCTCAAGAAAATCTATCAAAGCATCCTTCTCTCTAAGCTGCTGAAGTAGCTTCTCTCGTTCACGGATCCAGGCACGTGAGCGGTCTTCGTCTCTCAACTTCTCTACTCCTTGGCTAGGGAGGGTTGAAGGCCCAACCACGACCAAAGGTGTAGGTCTAGGATACTCATAAGGCATAAGGTACTCAGAAGCTCTCCTCCTAACCCACGAGGTATAGGGTTCCAAAGCAATACAGTTCTTCGGACCAAGCTCTTTCCTTCCCTTCCTATGGATCTTGCTCCAAGCGCGAACCATCCTGCCCTTCAATCCTTAGGGATCTTTACCCTCCTAAAAGAACAAACCTTCTAACAAAATGTTATTAGGTTTATCCTTTAAGGGGAACCCAAGATGACGACGTGCCAAAATAGGGTTGTAGTTAATCCCACCACATGTACCAAGAAGAGGCACATTGGAGAATTCACCACAAGAGTCGATAATCTGCACACCATCATATACACGGTTGAAACAAAAGATATCATCATTAGTGAGGGACATAAGCCTCGTAGACCACCGTAGACATCCTTTGTTCTCCTTGAAGGCGACCGTCTGTGGCAAGTGCGAAATAAACCACTTGTACAGCAGAGGCAAACAGCACACAATGGTACCACCACCCTTTGCATTCCTCATATGCAAAGAAAAGTAAGTGTCACCCAACAGAGTCGGAACGGAATTAAGAGTAGAGAAAATCCTAATAGCGTTCACATCCACAAACTTGTCGATGTTGGGGAATAACACTAGCCCATAGATGAGAAGTACAAATATGGCCTCAAAGGCGTCCTCGCTCATGGCCTTCCCATACAAAGTAGCTTGAGCAATGAGAAAATCAGATGGGAGACCTTGAATTCCACCTTTGGTAGTCATATGAGCACCAACCAGAGATTCATCTATATACAACAGATCAGCTATCTCTTGAGAAGTAAGAACCCTCTCTAAGCCACTGAACGGAAACCGATCTAGGATAGGTATACCCACAAGATAGGCATACTCCTCAAGCGTGGGCAAAAGCTGGAAATCCGGAAATGTGAAGCAATGGTACAAGGGATCATAGAACTGCACCAATACACTCATCAAACCTTCGTCCACTTGAGTAGCCAGAATAGATAGAAACTTCCCATGACGAACCTTGAAACCCAAGGGATCTAATACATAGGATGTCAAATTCCTTAGCTCTTTCAAGTCGGGTTGTCTGAAATTGTACTTCTTCGTATTCCTTCTTTGTTTGTCCATGTATCAAAATTTGCAAATAGACCTCTTAAGTTCCTTGAAAATTTTCTCATTGTTAATGATATGGATGCAAATGGGTGCATGAATGCATGGATGCAACAATCACACTCAAGGATCAAGCTAAGCACACCACACAAAGGTCATGGGATGGATCAAGTCATTCTTAATATCAATCATCTATTTTTGTGGATTATGGTTTACACCTTATCAACACCCAAGTTCCATTGATATTAAGGATACACAAGAACGGATCAACCATGAATCAAGGGTTTGTTGCAAGTCACGAGCATGGAGTCTTGGTTAAGGACCACCCAAAGGGAGTGTACCAAGGTTTAAACCTGCCAAACATGTTCTACAAGAGGTTCCCATAGTCATCATCCCATCTTTCGGATATTATCGGATAAACGACTACTCGTATTCCAAAAAATATTCTCAAGAGAGACTCTTATGAGTGTAGTATCGCGTAACAATCGTATCAAATCCTACACTTGAACGATCTTCGCACTACATACTAAAAATAGGCCAAGATGGGCTTGGTAAACTAAGGTCCTTGGCTTCTAAGGTCTATATTAGAAAGAGTAATGCCTAATCACGACTACTCGTGTGACATTATTGATCCCAACATGACTTCCACCAAGTGAATGGGCTTGCAAGTCAACTTGCTAAGGAATAACTCCACACAAGTCAACAAGACTATGCCATCCTCCTATCCTAAGTGCACTCGAGTTCGGGTATAGAACTCATCTCACAAAGATCACCAAGCATACAAGCAATTAATATATCAAGCAATTCAATCATTACATACAATACAGTAATCCCAAATTGTACAAAAATATGTCACAAAAAATAATATACAATACAATACAACAAAATGAAAAGTAGGCAAAACCCACTATGTAAATATTCCCCAGCAGAGTCGCCACTTTTTCTGTAGCGGGGTATTCGTTACCTTTAGATTTATTGACTAAATCAAAAGTAAACCATACAAGTCGAGTCGCCACCGCACTTCTATTTATCCAAAGGAAAGGTTAGAAATGAAGGAGAATTGCCATCCAAGGCGCAGCGGAATTTAAAAATTTCTCCATTTAGTGATCCTTACGAATGGGCATGATCAGTGATAAAATTGTTACCTCTTGTGGCGATCACGAACGTTGAACGATGACAACGTCTCTACTCAGTCCACCCGAACGGATTCCTTCAATCTTAGTGCTAGCTGGTACGAATGAAGGCTTTGAGTGAGAGAAAGAGAGATACGAAATTCCAACTCTTCAGTTGTGTTGTATTCCCATACAATGCTTCTGCACAAGAGTTCTATTTATAGAACCACTTGTGTGGGTTTCAAGCTAAAAAGCCCATTTAAGTGCATTTTGCCCATATCTCATAATATGCCAAAATCACTTAAGTATTTGGTACCTTACCATATTTCGTATTCTACTTAAGGGCACCATACATTACGGTATTCCTTAATTACTCTATCTCTCATCAATCTGTCCTTTGTGTGTGACCCTGTAGGTTTTCGCGACATTGGCAATTATATTAATCACGCATTTAACATAATAAACAGTGAACGGTATCTAGCAACACATCACTGCAACCCAAGACACGAAAATTTCATGTGATCTGACAAAACCTCCTGTGATAGTAATTATGTGTATAATTACCCTTTTGCCCTTATGTCTATATTGAACACAAGGTATAGACCATGTCATCCTTGTCCAGTTCAATATTAGGCCCATAGACATTTATCCTGTTACGCAGGATGGGCAAATTCCATCTAGGACACTCATGTCCCTCAGCATGCTTCGTGGAGTACCCATTAACTGTCTTTATGGTTTTCCAGTTACGGACAACGTTGGATTAACAACAAAGCACTCGACTCTACATCTAGGGTCCATAGTGGTTTCAGGTCGAAGAGTGGCATACACCATTATCACCATGAGAATAACTTATGACACTTTGCATAACTTTCTATATAGTATTCTCATAGCGGGTCAATCCGGTATAAATATTACTCTTAATATTCATACCTATGTTTAAGACTTGATAACTCTTTATCCATGATCCATGAGATGTGATCATCAGTCTACAAATATAATAGTCTTAATGCTTTAATGTTATCCCACTTCACAATAAAGCTCGACTATGGATACTTTAAGAATAGTGTCCTTATGTTTAATGTGGTCTCATGATCAAGTCACACTTGATGCATTAAACGGACTAGCTATTCTAGGGGCTTTATTAAACAACCGTAATAAAGAAAAAAGCCTTTTATTATTAATAAATAATTCTATACAAGTACCAAAAGTATTGGCCTCTAGGACTTACACCAACAAGAAAGTGAACAAAAATCGAGAAGTTTTATCGAATAAAAAACTAATAAAAATATCAGAGATCTGGGTAAGGGGGTTGGTTATGCAATGGGAAGGTTTTAAGCACCCAAAACATCCTAGGTACTCCTAGGGAGCCCTTTTCACATTTGTTGCAAGGTTGGTATTTTGTGAAAATTTGTTTGTGCAAACATGATTGGGGAGATGAGAAGAGAATATACAAGTTATTTACAATTTTGTGTTTGAATGGATAAACCCATTGCCTACGTACCATCTTAAAACACATTAGGATCAAAACCTCGTAGTTCGAGGTAAAAATCTCAAAAAACAAGTTGGTGAATTAATTGGTCCAAAAGCCTTAAGGTCTTTTGTTATCCAAGGGAGAAAACTCAACCTAAAACCACAAATCCACCATGTGAGGATAGCTTCAACATGCTAGTGAGGGGTTAACCCTATAATAAGCATGAAAGACTCATTGTCCATCACTAAGGATATAGGTGAGTATTATGTCTACCTCAAGGATAACTCAAACCTAATAGCTAAAGGTTATGAAAAGTATAAATAAGAAAGTGGTCATTGAAACCACAAAACATTTGAATGGGTTATATTTACCAATGAAAAGTATTTACAAAATATGGTCAAAGTTGACTTAAAGCTTCAATTCAAAATAAGTGTTATGAAAAGAAGTTTTGAAAATCAAAAGCATAGTGCTTAGGTTTCTAATGTTTGAGAACAAGTGTTAATGTATGCACAAAAGTTTTGGCTTGGGTTAGAGTGGAGGGAAGAAGAAGAATGGCTAAATCCTAATCATACAAGAGATGAAGGAGAAGAAATAAGACCACAAATAGAGTTCCCTTCTTGAGATCATATTGATGATCGAAGTAGCTCCCATCCTTTGGAATAAGTAAGCAAATAAGTGTATACTCAAGCAATCAATCAATCAAGCAAGCTCTCAGAAATCCTCCAATGACTCTTAGATCTCTCTCTTTAGAAGCTCATGACAATGGTTCTTCACTTAGGCTCAATGTTGGAATCCCTAGCACAAGAACACACACATCAAAAAGTTCTACAAAGCAAACAAAGAATGGGCAAGAAGGAGTTTAGAGAATAGGTCCTTGCAATTTCTCTTCACCATTAAGCATTCTAAAGGCAGGAGGCCTAGTTGCTCTTTGACTTTTATAGTACTCTAAAGGCCTAAGGCCTAGTTGCTCTTTGACTCCATTTTTGCATAGGGAATATCCTAAAGTCTAAGTCCTTTTGTCCATTTACAATTGATTCACAACAATCAAAACAAAACACAAGCGCAATAGTATATACACAAATATATGCTCAAGTGAGCAAAAGGCAAATTACATTAACATAAACATGTACTCAAATGAGCAAAGGGCAAAAGCAAATGAATAATATGTATAAGAATAGTAAATTGCATAAATGTAAAGTGCAAAAATTAAATTTTAATGTTTAATGGTTAGTATTAGTGTGCCATAAGGCAATTTAGCGCTATGTTAAGCAATCCTAAGTGGACTAATGTAGTAGTCACACCTATTTGAGGCCGGTCAATAAAATATAGGCAACAACACAAGTTAGAGATCTTGATTAGTGAATCAATCTCCTACAACTTGCCATGCCAAAAGAAGATGAGAAATGATCTTGTATTGATTTAGGTTCTTTGCTTGATTAGGAAGCAACTTATCCTTAATGCAAAGCCATTCACTTGATCTATGATCAAGATGAATTAGATTTGAATCAAGGAAGGTTAAACCTCCCATGTATCAAGGCTAACCACCAATCTTTAACTCATTGATCAAAAAAGAAAAAGAAGAAGAAGAAGATGAAGAATAATAAAGTGCATTAATGGAAATCAAATGAGGTAACCAACATACATTGACCAAAGATATATGAAATCAAGGTCAAACATTAGTAAACAAAAGCAAAATGAATATTAGGAGTCAAGAAACAACTAAAATATTTTTGGTATTTTTCCAAAATTAAAATAACACTTGAATTAAAATAATAAAGAAAGGTCAAACTTCAAATTCACTTCAAATCAAATTTGAAAAGTCCAAGTGAATTATCCTAAGTTCAAGAAGGTCAAACAAAATTTGACAAAAAGTTTCAGCATTTTTAGAAGTCAGAAACTATTTTTAATCAATTAAAATGCATAAAATATAACCTAATTGAATTAAAATCTCAAATCAATTAATAAATTGATGAAAATTTTTTTCATTGATCCATCATCATTCAAAGAGGTTGAGAAAATATTTTTGTATTTTTTTATATCAAAAACTATTTTAAATGAATTAAAAAAAACCAAAAAAGAGAAAATTCCTAAAAATATCAAATGATAAAATAAAAAATATTAAAAATCATTTTTAGAAACTAGAAATTAAAAGAAGAAAAATGCAATTGGTCTCACATTTTTTGGACCAATAATGAGTGAGATATGATTTTTTGAAATGGAAATAGAATAAAATAAATAAAATAAAAATGAAATCAGAAATTAAAAATGCAAAAAAACGTGATTCGTTGGATTGAGCTCATTAATTGAGCTGGGGCATCATGTGGATCATAGCGCGCGCCTACCAAACACGTGAATCAAACGAGTCACATGGAACATTAAAAAAAGTCATAACATGAAGTGGTTCAGATCTAATCTGGAAACGAGATCGTGTGGTCATGATTCAATTTGGCCACCAGACGGTGGTGTACACCACATTCTTCTCCAACAAGACTTCCGGCGCCGGTGAGAAGTTGCAGAGATCAAAACTTCACCATATGAGGCGATCCATATATCAAATGAAAGCTGGGGTGATGTACATCACCCCTGTACCAACCAATTCCACTCTAGACTTCCATGGAGAAAGAAATCAGAGGTTGAAATTTGGGGTGTTCAACTGAAACTTGATGGAATTTAAAAATTCAAAGCACAAAACGATTGCCTCTACAAGAGAACTTCAGACAACCCAACAAATGCAAGAAATAAGTTATATACAAGGAGATTCGAAGAAAATAAGTTCTGATGTAAACCTCTGAAATGAAGAGCTTGAGAGCATGAATCTTTGGTGCTTTTGCTTGCAGTGTAGTCTAGGGATGGAAGTGAGCAAGGCTTAGGAACTATAGATCTAGAAAATCAATCAAGGCAATTGAAATTCAGATCTGAAAAATTTGAAAGAAAGAGTGAGTTCCTTTGAGTGTGGTTATGGAGAGATTCTTGCAGCATAACAGGTGCCCTTAGGTTCCGAAATTATGAAGCCTTGGACCATTATTTATAGCAAAATTTAGCTGCATACATGAGCAATGCATGTGCATGGATGGAAAGGGCCTCCATGCATGGGCCTGTACAGGCGCATGGAGGGCCTAATTCCACTTGGTTTGGCAAGCTGAGATCACAATTAGATGGAATGGACGTGCAACATGGATGTAATCAGCTCATGCAGTGTATTTTCAATGAGTTTCCAAAAATGTACCAAAATGTTTTTCCCTTCGAAAATGGCATTTCCAAAAATGAAACATAGCCTTATGGGTAATGGTTGGAAAGCTCTTGGCATGAGGATCAATTGTTATATTGACCAAAACTTCATTTGAAATTGAGAAGTTAGTGAAAATTGATCATGAAGTGTAAGGTGCAAAACATGTGTATGTGAAAATTTCAAAAATGGCCAAACTTCAAACCCTTTTGTTTCAAGCATGCAAGCTGCAAATGATAAAACCTTAAACATCAAAGTTGTATATAATTTCAATACAATAAATTTGGACTTAAATTTTGCATCATTTGTATTTTTTATGAGAAAGTTATGGGCACTTGAAGTTGGACTTTTTCACATTTCAATGCCTTTGGTCCAAAGTGACCTATAATGTTTTGCATTATCACATGTGTTTCTTTTAGGATTACGAAAATTTGTTCAAAATAAAAATTGAATTAGACATATCAAAATTTCCAATGCATTTGATCCCATCTCAAAATCATGAAAAATGAGTGAGTTATGTCCTTGGGAAGTTGACCTAAAATTAGGGTTTCAGTCAAAATGACCTATAATGTTTTGAAATGGATGATGACCTTCCAAGCTTAAAATAAATTTTTGATGAACATTAAAGTTGTTCATATGATTCTTAAGAACATGTTTTCTCTTGGGGTCATATCCATTTGACAAACACATTAAAAGTTAGGTCTCAGTGTACTTTAAAATAATCAGATGAATTGACTGATCAACTTCTCAAGTCCATGCCTCAAATCTTGATGAATTAATGATTGAGGACAATCACATAAGCTCAAATATGCATGAAATGATGAATGACAAAACTTACCTTGATTGTATTTGATCATGGGTTGAGGTTGCTTCATGAGCAAGGCACAGTTGATGCATAAATGAATTAGGGTTTCCTTGGGAAACAAGCCTCAAACCCTTTGGTTTGCTTTGATCAAAATGATGAATTGAGATACTTGGGAGGCATATTTGATGGATGAGAGCCTTGGGAACAATTGTCATGCTTGCTTTCATCTTCACCTAGCCATATCAATGAGCATAGGGGCTTCTATGAGCATTGGATCT
Organism: Lathyrus oleraceus; assembly: GCF_024323335.1. Taxonomy (NCBI): domain Eukaryota; kingdom Viridiplantae; phylum Streptophyta; class Magnoliopsida; order Fabales; family Fabaceae; genus Lathyrus; species Lathyrus oleraceus. The sequence continues at coordinate 221,696,715 of NC_066579.1, forward strand.
TGTGACTGCTCAAGCTACAAACAAAAGATGTTAGTGACATATTTTTATGCTTTTGGTTAGTAAACAAAATAATAAAAGCAATAATATACAATTCAAGCATGCTTGGTGATCTCAAACCAACTCACAAGTGTTCCCACCCAAAGGTAAGGAGCCAAGATGCTATGATCCTTGAGGCAAGATGCAAATGCAATATTGTGATGCCATGAGGGATCTTAGGGTCAAAATTGGGGTCTTACATATTCTAAACTTAATCAAAGGCTAATTGTCCCTAATTAAAATCTAATCAAAAGTCCTAATTAAAATTCTAATTAAATCTCAAGGAAAACCCTAATTAAAATCCTAATGTCCTAATGAAAATCCTAATATGCTAAAAATCAAGATTTAATTCCTAATTGTTAATTATCCACCTAATTAATCTAATATTGTCCTAATTAAACTATTTATAAATTGCAAAAAAATAATTAAGAAAAATAAAAGAAGAAGCAAATAGATGGGGGGTTGGAATTGGAAATGGAGGTGCAGACTAAAATTTGACTAATGGGCTGCAAGTGAGCCCAAAATAGTTTTTTTTGGTACAGAAAGCACATTCCAAAAAATGAAGGTGGGGTGTGAAATAGAAAACAGACATGGGCTGCGTCTGAGCCCATCCTCATTTCATTCGCTCATGGGGGGTGTACACTAGTAATGTAGGGTGAATCATCAGAAAGGCCAATGGGCTTGGATAAGCCCAATTTCACTTCTTTCAATAGCCATTGGGGGTGTATCAGGAATGGTGGTGTATGAAACGTAAATCAATGGTCCTTAACAAATTAAGCCCAATCCCCCACCTTTGTTGACTTGTTTAAGTTAACAGATTCAAATTGGCTTTCTATGCGCGCTCACTCTCTCACCGTCCGTTCACCATGGATCACAGTGTCGGCGGCTGTCGCTGGCGACGGTAGGGGCCTACAACTAAAATATCCCCACCACTAGATGCATAAATGTATGCTAAGCACGAATATGGGAATGGATTTGGGGAAACAGACATGGGATCGGTTGAATCGAACATGAACGTGGAAGAACCCTAGCCTTCTAAACTTAAATTAAAAGGCGTTTAGCGTGAATTGATCCCTACTACTATGGGGTTTTCATTCCCTACCTCAGATGCTACGCTCCGGTATGCTCAAAGTGAGAAAACGCCACAAAAAGGAAACGACTTACCGGAGAAGACAATCGGAAAATTCCACCGGTGAGTTCTTGAACTTGATTTGCCTTCTTCTTCTTCATCTTTCGTCTTCTTCTTCTTCTTCTGAACTTGGAAACGGTGAGATAAGAATGCAGTGGCTTAGCTCAAGAAGATTGAAGCTTTAATGGCTTCTAAAAAAGAGAGATTTAAGTGAGATGAGGGAAGAGAGATTGCAATAGAGAGAGAGTGCAAGTTCGAGCAAAAATTTAAAGGGAGTAAAATGTGAGTAGTGAATTCCTTAAATAGAAGTGAGGTTTGGAAACTTTGGTAGGTTTGGATTTAGGTCTGGAGTTGGTTAGATATGGCTTGGAATTAGTTATACTTAACTCACTGAGTTAACTGAAAACTCAGTTAGTTATGTTAGGGAAACTCAGTTAATTATGTTAGTTTATGTTGGTTAGTAAATGAATGAATCTGAAATTTGACTGGCTATTGCAGGTCAGGGTTAGATTGGGGTCATGTGAAATTGGCTTTAGTGACCTGTTGCTCATGTTGCAGGTTGAACTTTTAAGTGACTTTGGCTTTGCACTTTGGGTTGATGATTGGCTTGATAGGTGAATGTTATCCTTGCTTATGATTTGATTCAATGCCATACTCTACTATTCCCATTACTTATATTCATTCCCTCATTGGTTCTACTATAGCATACTTGAATGTGCTTGGCAAATCATGTTCAAATTAGGGTTTAGCCATGGTAGCTTTTTGATGCAGGCTTGGAACATATTTGGCTTTAAGGTATGTATTTCACTGTGATGAAGATGCATCACTGCTACACACTTGGCCCTACAATGCATGTTATGTTGAATCCTTTTTCTAGTTCAGCATGTGGTAGGTTGTTAAGTTTGATTTATTGTGATGTTTCTACCTTTCCTATTACAGGATGTAGGACCAACATATTTTCCATTGTATCTCACTTCCAAACTCATGCATCAAGGACTTGCAGCTCTGTAGGTTTCTGCAGATTTCATGGCTAATGAAACATGGTAACAAGTCCTGCAAACCCAATCCATTGGTGGTTCCATTTGGATTATTGCAGCCTAATGTGATGATGCATAGGGCCAAGACCTTGATGGATTGCAAGGGCATGAGTTCAGTTTATGGGCATGCAATAGGTATCAATGACCATGATAGTTATGTTTTGTAACATGTCTGAACAAATTTTATTGGTGTAATATAGTTAGGTAGGCTTAAAAGTTGGTATGTGCATAGCTTGACAGTTCAATGATTATGGCTTGCTGATGATTTACCATGGCCTATTGTTGCTTGCTCATTGAACTTCCAGTGCTGTTGTTTGTTGTTGAAGGCAGGTCAACATGTTTAGGTCTCCATTGCCTTGCACTTTAATTGTTTTGATTCCTTTTGAACAGGGTGTTGTTCTGATGCAGGTTTTATGGTCGTATTAGGCATTTCATGCAGCCAATGACTTCAAATGTGTGATGTATAGCATCAAGGCTTGGCTATAACTTCCTCATTGATGTTGGTTTATTTATTCAGTTAGCCCAAGTGTATAGTGACAAATGGATAACCTGTCCAACTCCAAGTCTGCTGAATATCCACTTATGGATCTTGCTTGTGTCTTACTGTAGGCTTGCTGCAGGATTTGGTGTAGGTTGTTAGCATGTTTCATAAGCTACCACATTGCTGGTAATATAGGGCATGCCCAGGTGTGTATTTTGGCTAATGATGTTGTGGCTCACTTGAGATCTTGGTACTATTACAAGTTAGGTCTGTTAGCTGTAGTTGCTTGGGACTGCATGGTTTAGTTTGAGTTTGAAACATGTCTTGGTAATTTGGCTTGATGCAAGTGGGTACAATCATAGTATGGCAAGGCAAGCAGGGTTGATGGCTTGAGTTAGCAACATATGTTTCCAATGGATGGTTCTAATGATTGCAGGTTTAATACCAGTTGGATGGGTCAAAATAAAAGGCCAGGTAGTCATGATCAAGGTAAACATAGCCATTATCTCATAATTTTGGATGATGGAGTATTATAGTCCATCATTGCCATGTTTCCGTTTGAGGTTCATGGCAACGTGTTTACTAGGTTTTGCAGGCTGCTGCTATTGCTTTGTGGCAAGATCATAGTTGCTGCAAGAATTTGATGACAAGATGTTATTCATGTGAGCTCACGAACAAACCCAAGCATTATCCTTGGTTGATGCAAGTGTAGTATCTAGTATGATTGTAATGCTTGGTTGTAGTAACTGCATGACCTTGTTAGCAATGCAGAACCAATGGTTGGCCAAACCAAGACAAGTTGCACATGAGGTTAACATGAGATAAGTTACTTGGCAAAGAAGAGACAAATTCAAACACGTCAAACATGACTCTTGGATGGTGAATCAAGGAAAAGTGGGTTAGATTAGGTTTGAGAGGGTCAAAAAAGGGAAGGTTGACTTTGGTCAAAGTTGACCCAAAAGTCAATTGTTGACCAAAGTCAACAATCAATCAAAATTCACTTTTCTTTGTAGTCTCTTGGTAAATGGACATTGGATTGATGGTTATGAGTAATTTTAGGGTTTTTGGACTTTGGTTTGACTTTGGTCAAAGTGGACCAAAAAGTCAACTGTTGACCAAAGTCAACAATTGGTCAAAATTGTCAAGACTTGTTACTTTTCATGTAAAATCAAATGTGATGGTTTACAATGATGTGAAATGGATTGATAAATGGTTTGAAATTGGTTTTACAATTGGTTCATTTTATGACTTGAATGCTTGACTTTGAAAAGAACATGACTTGACTGGTAATATATATTAACAAGGCCATGGACTGAGGGCATAAGATTAGGGTTTGAATGAAATACCCATGAATAAATGGGCATGACTTTCAATTGGCTTGTGACACAGGAATGTTGGTTGTTTGGGTGACTAAGGGTACATGTGTACCAACAATCACATGAACAACAGTATGACCTTGAGACTAAGACTAATGCCCATAGGAGACCAAAGTAGGGTTAGACCAAGTACATTGATAATAGGTAAAGATTGGGTGTCATGGATGCAAAGTGAAGCCATATGCTCCAACCATCAGTCTTCCAGTGTGTGAGCCTGCATTAGGGTTTTGAAGGCCAAGACAAGGCCTAGGGAAGCTCCATGAGATCATGCCTTGAGGAATTAGGATTTTGAAGACCCTAGAGGATTTCCTTGGAGAAGCCTTTGTTGAATCCAAGCCTCTACCATCACAATTAGGGTTTCACATCCCCATACCCGATGATATAGTCAGACCATGCTCTTGAGACTTGATATCCACACAAACCCTAGCTTCACAAGCCCAAGGTTTTTTTTAATCCATGATGATCCATTAGTGAAGGAATGATGCATATTGATGAATTATGAATGTATGCAAGTGATCCCCATACCAAGTGGTTGGATGAATAATTAGGAAAAGGGGAGGGCAAATTTTGGGGTACAACACTTACAATATTTGTATTATGTGTTTACCTCGCATAAAGTTGCCTAAGGATATGTTAGAGCATGTGTAATTTTTGTTTTGTTAAAATTCATTGTATGGTGATCTTGGTGAAGTGTCGCAACCTGAAAAATACAGTGCGCGAAAAAACAACCGGCGAAAGAAAATGACAGAAGAATCGCCACCGTGCGTTATTCATCCCAAAGGAGGGAAAGGAAACGCTCGAAGTAAACCTGAAAAAGGAAAGGACAAGACGGGGTCTCGCAACCAAATCTTGGGTTCGGGAGTCGGTTATGCGAAGGGAAGGTATTAGCACCCCTACGCATCCGTAGTACTCTACGGGATCCACTTTTGTAGTTCTTGTCTAAAGGGTGTGAGTTTATCTTGTGCTGTTTACCAAAAAAAAAGGTTAAATGAAAATGACTCGCGCGGATGTCGCATCCACTGCATACGTATCTCATATGAATATGAGAATCAGAGTCTTCGTAGCTCGACTGACCTATGGGTTGGGGGGATGTGTGCTCGCTAAGACATCGCGTCTTATGCCTACGTATCTCATCTGGAATGAGAATCAGAGCAAGCCGTAGTTCGGCTAACTACGGGGTTATGGATTGGGTTTTGGACGAACGACGTCACTACGCAATCTACCGGATGCTCGACCTTTGGAGACTTACTCGCCTGTAGTAGAAGGAGTTAACGTGTTGCTTTGGGTTTTAGGGTTTGAGGGTTACTCATGCAAAAGGCAGTCCTTGACGAAGGAACCGCGCTACCTGCAGGGATACGAACACATACAAAAGAAACATGTATAAAGTAAACATGCCAACAAGGGGCTAAGAAGTAAATAAACAAAAGAAAACAAATGCCTCCTATCGAGGTCTTCCAACTAAGAAAGCGATAAAATACGGAAAAAGAGGTAAAAGTACCACACGGATAAAGATCCGAAGTAACAGCAATTAAAGGAGTAAGAAACCCAGGGATCTCCCAAGCTAATGCCATCAAAGAAAGGTGAGTCAGTACAGGTAATTGGAATGAACCTCCATGGGGTATCCCACAAATAAAGTGGGAAAACCACGCAAACCATCTCTGCAAGAGTCTGTGAGCCCTCACAAAAACTCAACAAAAGGGTTAGTGAAACACGATAAGCATTTTTTTCATAGATAACAGTATGGTTTCAGAAACCTCAAACCCTGTGGCATACATTTCAGAAATCATGTGATTAAACATTCAAGGCATAGGTTTCACCCATTCATGCATAATTAAACCCGTGGGCAAAAACATAATGAAATTCATCTATCATACCTCATACATTCAAATGATCCAAATTAAGAGCATAAAATCATGGGGATGAGGCAAACCTGATGGGAGAGACCGGTAGAAATCAAATGGCACGGCTGGGTTTGCAAGGCAATGTTAGGGTTTGCGTGAGATGAAAGTGTGTGAGTCAGATTGAATTTTTCAGAGCTGCTTGGGGGTTGCTCTGAGTTCTCTGTCAGGTTTTCTCTCCAGGTTTTGTCAAGGGTTTTGTTTCAAGGAAACCTCAGAGTATTTTGCTTCCCTTCTTTTTTCTGTCTGATCTCCCTCTTTTATAACCTAATTTTCATGGCTTTGTGGGCTCAAATGAGAGAGGTCCAAGTCCAAGTTTTTTCTATTATGTTTTATTTATTTTTTTATTATTATTTTTATTTATTTTTTTATTTTGTAATTTTTTTTTTTTTAAGTTTCTTGGATCTAATTCTGATTGACATGATGAAATGCAATATGAAATGCTAAATGAATGCATGAATGAGGGGGGCAAATTTTGGGGTGTTACAGCTGCCCCTATTCAATCATCAGCTAACCCGAGTAGGATGAAAGCGAACAGCTTATCAGACAAACGGGGTGAGCTGTGATTGAATACCAAAGACAGACCAAAAATTTGCGCTCCGAGAACACCACAAAAACACGGAAATACATCGCGCTGTTTATTTTTCTTCCGATCCTCTGGCTAGATCTGAATCAGTCTTCTGGCTTAATCTGGAGTTTCGATCCTCTGGCTGAACCTATACTCAATTTAGTCCTCTGGTTGGATATTAATTTTGATCCTCGGGCTGGATACGATTTTGATCTTCTGGCTAGATCTTCTTCGATCTTCTGGCTAGATCTCCTTCTGGCTGAATCTATTTCCTTTGATTCTCTGGCTGAATCTACTTCGATCTTCTGGCTAGATCTGAATTGTTGCGATTTTCGATCTTCTGGCTAGATCTTCTTTGTTTCGATTCTCTGGCTGAATCTACTTCGATCTTCTGGCTAGATCTGGATTGGTTTGATGATAAATTCCCATCATTAGGATCCCGCATCTGAGGCATGCGCTGGTTGACCCTCTTTTGAAATCTACACCCAACCTTCATATTAGATATGCAGCTTCGAGAATATTCCACTTTTGGGCTTCGTACATATTCTTCGGGCTAGAACATGTTGTAACGACTCCTCAATTGGGCTTACTGGGAAAATAAAGCTTGTAGGCGACTTCACTGGGGAATCTTCAAATTGAGCCTTAGGCTGGCATACTGGAACACGATTCTCAGGCTGAATCTTCGAAATGACCCTCAGGCTGGAACACTGGAACATGATTCTCAGGCTGAATCTTCGAAATGACCCTCAGGCTGGATCAATGGAACACGATTCTCAGGCTGAATCTTCGAAATGACCCTCAGGTTGGATCACTGGAAAACGATTCTCAGGCTGAATCTTCAAAACGACCCTCAGGCTGGATCACTCACGCTCGATCCTCTGGCTGGATCTCATGACCTTGGTTGTAAAGTAATTCTTCAGTCTGCTTGGAAGAACCTGTTTATCAGCTTATGTCTATGCTTGATATGATATGCATGCAAATGCAAATGTTATGCATGGTGTAAAAAGAAATCTGCTTGGGGAAGCAAACTCCGGTAGGGAACAGATCGCTGTATCAATCCTTGAATGCTCTGTAGGGAATGATCCGTCTGCCGGGACCAATGAGCCACCAAAAATAAATTGGCTGCTTGAAAAGTTGAACTTGCGGGGGGAGTATCAACTATGGAAACTTTGTTCGGCGAGGCTCTGTGGGGAAAACACTTCCTGGGGAAATGTCGTAGGAAACGACCTTTGCTGGGGGTATGAACTTGCTAATCGCCCTCAAGCTGGGGATTAACAAATCTGTTAAAAATAATCTGCTGGGGAATAAGATGAACACTGGGAACACCACCCTCTCATCTGTTGGTTATGCAACCACTCCGCTGTTGCTAGGAAGATACAGTCTGACACTGTCAACTCCGCTGGGGATATATAGTCTGGATACTGTCAACTCCGCTGGGCAACATGCTCTGCTGAGGAGAGACTTTGTCAACCGCTTGGGGATGAGGATTCATGACTTGGCATCCGGTTCCTATGACCTGCAACCAAAAATACACGTATGCCTCAGGGGAATTACTCGGTTTGAATTCACCGTACGGGATTAAGCACATTCAAAGCAATTTTAAATGTTTTCCTGTGCAAATCATCTGCAAAAGCCACCATTATGTTCATATGCAATATGTTTTATCAAAAAATTTGACATTTTTGCAAACAAACTGATAAATGAAAAATAAAGAGGCTCTTTAACTGAATTATTCGACTCTTACTAGGGAGAAAATTTGTGCCAGGAATAGGCGAGGGTATCAGGAAGCTGATCCCTGAAAAGAGGTGATCGCTATAAAAAGAGAACTATCCTAATGGCAATGGGGATACAGGGTCCTGTAACACCTCAAAATTTGCCCTCCTCTCTTGGGACTAGCTTAACATATTGCATATCATTTGTAGGTCTTTAGGCATTGCATATTGCATATCATGTGGTTACATTGTGCAAGTCATCCTCACAAGTCTTGATCAGAAGATTAAGAGGTTATGTGCAAGCTAGGGTTTCCTTGGACTGGTCATTAATCATCTGAGGATGTGGAGGTCCAAATTAGGGTTTTGTGATTCTCAAGGAGATTGGTCATTATCTTGTTTGAAATGATTCATCATCATCATCATGGTTGGTCATCATCAAGTGTTTGATCAGGATACCTTGAGATTAGGGTTTTGACCACTGGTCAACCCTAATCAGTTGCATTGGGCCAATCAGGGCTTGGCAAGGAGATGGGGTCTATAATGGATATGGGGATCATTTCATGATTGTATTGAGCTTATGGAGGCTAGGGTTTCATCCTTGAGCCATTTCATCAGAAGATTGGGGCTCAGATTGATCAGTGCATTGCCAAGCTCATCTGTCAGTTGAAAAAGTCAACTGTGGTCAACTGTGCTTGATTTTATGGATTTGGAGGTGGGAGAGAGTTGGATACACTTCATTCATGTTGAAATAAGTTTCATTTGACATGTCGAAGCTCAAGAATGAAGAAAATAAAGTCAGGACAAAAATTGCCAAAAATAGAAAGTGACTTGTAATGGAAGTTTCCAAAAATGGAAAGTTTTTTACCACAAAATTACATGTCCAAAAAAGCTTCAAATGAAAATTTGTTCAACATGAAAGTTGAAGATCTTGGTCTCACCTTTTCAAAAAGTCCAAGAACTTGAAATTCCCATGTATGGTTGGCAAGTTATGGTCCATTCAATTTCAAAAAAGACCTATAATCAAAGGGGCATAACTTTCACATGGAGTGTCCAAAATGAGTGATCTTTTTATGAGCAAACTCCATTTCACAGTACTTTCATGGTGCATAATCAAAATTCATCAAAAATGGTCAATGCAAAAGGTCAATTTTCAAGTGTACTAATGAAAATCCAAGGGCAAAATGGTCCAACTTGAGAATTACTTGGAATTTTGGAATGGGAGTTTTTGCAACACATCACTTATGCCAAATAGAGGTGGTTTGAACTGTCATGAGTTTTCAAGATGCAATATTTGGCTAGGCTACTTTTGAACTTGCACTTAAAATACAATTTTGGCATAGCATATTGAAAATGAGAAATACAATGCCAATCAACATGGGATCAAAGCCAACACATTCCAAATGGAATTTAGAGGATGTATGAGCTGTCACATGAGCTGTCAATGGCCTAATGGGAAAAGTCATTTTTGCCCTTTCACTCAAATTGCACATTATGCTAATTACATTTCATTTGGCTAATTGGTGATTAAGAGGATGATTAAGCATGAGTATTTAAGCCTAATTGTAACAGAATGCAAATCACAATCACATTCACCAAGATCTGTAACAGAATTTCACCAAGAACCTCTCAAATTCTCCAAAAAGCTTCATCACTTTTTCTCATCAATCTTCTTCAATTCTTCACCAAAGTGCAAAATTCTTTTTGCTTCGTGTTCCTTGATCTTCCTTCTCCAACTGTTTCATCAATTCATTGCCAAAAAGCATCCAATTCGTGACTGTTCATCATAGGTTCATCAATGGCAAATTGAAGTATCTCACACATGGAGCTGTCTTGGATCAAGCTACGAGTTGCTTTCATCTTCCTAAAGCTTCTTTTTCATCTGTTTTGAAGAATCACGTCCAAATACACACAAATTCGTCACTGTCTTCAATCTAAGGTGCCAATTCGAATCTCGCTATTGCTTAAATTGAGATATGTGTTTTGTAGTGTGTTCAGTGTAGATCATTGTGCTATGCTTGGTTTTGGATTTGGTTAACTATTGATTGAGTTATTTCGATTTGAAGTTTTGATGTCGTTTCTTTAAATGCTCGATCTGTGAGATATAGTGAGAGTTAGGCAAAATCGTTAGTATATTCATGATCCTGGTACTTAGACCTTTCCATTGGTATATCATTTATGAGTTTTGGTGAGGATTTGAGCGTAACCGAATTGGAAGATGATGATGAACATGAACACGATGATGAAGGTGGAATTCTGGAGTTTTTCGCGTGCAGATCTTGAATTATTGCCTTGCCGTTCGAATTGTTGTTTAGCGCCAAAATCCAACGAATCAGGATGCGCCACCGTTTAAATGCTGCGCAGCGTTTTGGCTGGGACGTATAGGAATTACGGAAATGCCATTGCAGAATAATTATTTCACTTAATTCATTAATAATTATTCCAATAATTTAACAAACTTATAAAAATCATAGAAAATTCATTTTTTATCCAAAATTAGTGAGACTTTTTTTGATAGATCCCAAAATTTTGTCTAGAGTTTTATAGGCATAGTACCACAAGTTGTGCTTGGAGAAATTTTGACTTTGCCTATTAATCTTTGACTTGTGTACATATTTTGTATGCTTTGCCAAAACCATCATGAAATGCTCATACCTTTAAAGAAATGAATGAAAATTTTTGTGCTTATTCTGGACATGTTGATGGTGATTTCCATGTAAAGTTTATGATTTTTGGATATTTGGTGATGGAGATATGATTTTTTGAATAGAGGTGTGACAATTTGTGTCACACCAAGCTAGGTCAACTTTCTGATTTTATTTGCATGGCCTAGAAATGTTTGATTGGGTTGAAATTTTGCATGAATGATCATTGATATGTCAAGATAACATGTGAATTTTGCTGGAATTTTTGGTTGCATTTTCAAATTGATTGATAATTTTCTTCTCTGTGTGCTCATTTGGTAACCTTGTGTGACACATGTTGGCATTTTGTTTGTGAAATTCTCATGGTGTATTGGATGAAGATGAAATTTAACAGGAGCATTGTAGACACCTTATAGGACATTGTGGTTTTGATCCCATTCATTTCTAATATGTTGTCACTGTTTTATGAATTATGGAAGTTGATGCTTGTTTGGATATCTTGAATTGGCTTGTATAATTGTGTCTGGAGTTCTTGATTTTCATTGACCTACTTTCTTTTGTCCAATTAAGCTGAAAATTGACATGCTACTTGTTGATTGTGTCCTGTTTAGGTGTGAATTATTTGAGGATTTTTGGAATTGTTTTGGTATGCCTTTGATTGAAGTCATTCTGTTTGGACTTTTGGTGTTGTATTTGACCTAGTTTGTGGTAAATTGTGCATGAAATGATAATGGTGATTGATATGAGCATGAGACCGATTGCATTTGATTTCTATTTGTTTGAATGTGATTTTGGATTGGTTTTGTTTGCTGTTTAGATTTTTTTTATCCCTTTGGACCCTAGGCTTGGCCTAGTGGTCTAGTTTCTCACATTTGGTGTGGATTTTCAGGTTGAAATGCAAAAAGGCTTAAAGGAAAAAGTGCAAGTTGATTAAATTGAGTTTTGTTTGATGTTGTAAACTAACATTGATTTTGTGTTGTAGGTTTGATGCTTGAGCTTGAGCTCATAGCTTGCACTTGTGTGCATTAACTTGTGTTGTCTGTATAGATTAACATTTGCTGTTTATCGTTGGTTTGTCTGAGTACTGATGATACTTGATTGATTTCAGGTACATTTAGTCGCTTACAGTTATTTAAGAACTTGCTTGCTGTTGCTTGGTTTTTTAACCAGTGGAGGTAGAATCTCTATACTTCATGTAGTCTGGAAGACCTGGCCTGTTACCTGGCCAGGCAACTGTCTGAAGTCCTCCTTAAGAGGCGATGTCTGTGGTTGTTTACTTTTTGTCCCAAGCAGGTAAAGACCTCTATGAGGCAATTGGTGGATCAAAGGGATATGCAATCTATCCCCCACTATTCTGTTGAGTCGTCCCTCTGCTCACACGGCTGTGTGTTGATGCATTGGGACACAAACCCAAGATCTTGTGCTGTTGCACGATCGAGTCAGAGTCTTGAGCGTAGAAGGGTCCCTCCATTCTGGACCCACGCTCCTTTGTCTGAAGCTCTCCCTGGTCAGGGATAAGAGCTGTGAAGTCTAATCTTCACTCACCTTTCATCTGCTTCACCTTAGCCCCGCAATGGCAAGGTTAAGAGCGAACACTACCCATGTACAGATGACTTGCTTCGGCAGTCAAACCCATTGTTTGAGCCTCACTTGACTGGTTATAGTGTGTGCTTTGTGGATATTTGTTTGCTCTGTTTGCTTGTATGCTTGTATGCTTGTTTTCCTGGATAGGATTAGCTTGCAGTTGCGCAAGTAGGTAGAAACCTCAACATAGGGTAATGATGCATGACAACACTAGGCTCGAGTACAGCTCCCTGGTAGTGTGTCTCCCCTTCGTTTCTGGCTAGATTTTCTTTCCCTTTCAGGGGAACTACATCGCCCTGATCCTCGTTCCAGACGAGGTATGTAGGCAGGAGACCGTGCGAGGTCTCTCCGGGCACCCTTTTCTTTTTTGCGTGTGTTTTGTTTGGCAGCTATCAGGCTCGAGTTCCCGACTCCCTGTTAGTCTGTGTGTGCTGTTTCTTCTGACGTCTCAGCGTCTCTTCTGGCTTGCTTGATGACTTGTAGGCTCGAGTTCCCGACTCCCTACTAGTTTGCATGTTCTTCCTTTCCCTTTCAGGGGAACTACATCGCCCTGATCCTCGTTCCAGACGAGGTATGTAGGCAGGAGACCGTGCGAGGTCTCTCCGGGCACTTTTTTTCTTTTTGTGTGTGTTTGCCTGTTATCTTCTTGTGTGTCAGGATATGGACGTAAGCCCAGCGATTGGCTGTCCGTATCCTGATGTTGCGGGTGTTTTGGTTCGGATGCCGATGTAAGTCCAGTGATTGGCAGTCGGGCTCCACGTTTGCCGTTTTGTGCGTGTTTTGGTTCGGATGCTGATGTAAGCCCAGTGATTGGCATTCAGGCTCCAGGTTTGCCTGTGGGTGTGTGGTTTGTTTGGCGTGCGTGAGCCGAACTACGGCAGCTCTGATTCTCGTTCCAGACGAGATACGTAGGCATAGGATGCGATGTCCTATCGAGCTCTCTTCTTCTTAACCCCACCTGTGTTGTCTTAGCGTGTGTGTATGATGTTTGTCTGTTTGTTTAGCAACCTATTCTTTCTTTTAGAACGTGGATCCCGTCGAGTACGACGGACGTGAGGGGTGCTAATACCTTCCCCTTGCGTAACCGACTCCCGTACCCTTTCTCTTTGGTCGCGAGACCATGCTTTTTCCAGGTTTCTCTGAGCGTTTCCTTTCCCTATCTTGGGATAAATAACGTGCAGTGGCGGCTCTGTGTTGTTTTTGTTTCAGCCCGCCGGTTGTTTTTCGCGGATGCGACAGGTCCCACCGAGTTTCGACTCTGCTATGGCTCGTATGTCCTCAAGACGCTCTGCTCATCTTACTTTCTAAAGTGGATGATTAGTCGATCTTTAACCTTCGAAGATTGTCGGATTGAATGAAACGGTGATATAACACTGATGAACTCAGATCACAGTCATTCGCTTATTCCCTAACTTTTGCCTGGATCGCCCCCTTTTTCGGGTTTTCAATCCACCGGGATACCCATTTTTGCCTGAGCCGCCCTTTTGGGTTTTCGACTCACCGGGTGTACTCTTTTTTATATCCCTAATTTTTGCCCGAACCTCTTTATTCTCTTTTTTTTTGGTTCGTCGGGATGCCCTTTTTTTGCCTGGACTATTCTTTTTATCGTCCAGCGGGTCTATTTTATGCGAAGTATTTTTTTTAACTGCGTCTGAGTTAATAGGGGACGGGAATCCTTCGCCATCCATGGTTATTAGCATCAAAGCTCTGCCATAGAAAATCCTTTTAACCACGTAGGGACCCTCATAGTTCGGTGTCCATTTGCCCCTGTGATCTGTGTTGGGAGGAAGAAATCTTTTGAGTACCAATTCACCGACTTGATACCCCCGAGGGCGCACTTTCTGACCAAATGCTTTCTTCATTCGTCTCTGACCGAGATACGTCAATTCTGGGTACGTAGTTCCAGCATAGCACCTTAATCATCGAAGACAAGGTAAACAAAGCATCAGCAAATTGGTTTTCTTCAAAAGAAAGTCAACAATCTTCTCGTGTAGTCTCTGTAAGGAGCCAGATGAGGCTGAGGTGTATACCACTTCCCGTTGGTTTGATTGATGACCAAAGCTGAATCCCCGTATACATCCAGGGTTTTAATTTGTATATTGACGGCTTCCTCAAGTCTTAGGAAACAAGCTTCGTATTCGGCTTCATTGTTGGTGCCGGGAAAAGTTATTCTGGCACCAAATGGCATATGAACCCCCTTCCGGTAAGTGCTGGCTTTTCAAAAATATACTTGACTGGATCCATTTTTGATATCAATAGAGTCGTGTGAGTCAACATATACTGTCTTAGTCGGCGAGCAGCCCATGCCAAACCGCGGCAAGTTTTCTCGAGCAATGAGTATCTTTGTTCACAGTCGGTAAAATTTTGCTAAGGTAGTATATTGCATGCTCTTTTCGACCTGACTCGTCATGCTGACCGAGCACACAACCCATTGACCTTTCTAACACGGTCAAGTACATGATCAACGGTCTTTCCTCTCGGCCTGTAGACTTGCCCCAATCTTGATCTCTTTCTTGTCGTCTGCGGTACCGATGTTGACGGTCTCAATCACCTCCTGATAAGGTGTAATAGCTCGGTCCTCCTGTTTCAACAATCTGGCTAACCCTTCAGGCAATTCAGAATCTTCCTCAACCCCTTCTTCGGCTTAATAGATAGGATTGTCGAAGTCATACTTGGCCATAGCAGTGTCGTTAGTAGTGAGATCCGGGTGGTCCGCTCTGCATGATGGAGGATCATGCTTTACCTTAGAATGAGAGATTTTTTTTTGGAAAGAAAGAAAAAACAAAAAAAGAAACATTGCCATTTTTTTTGTAAAAGTAGAAAAAAACTGAAAGAAAGAGAACACAAAATTGTTTGCAAAAGCCGTCCTTTATTGATGATAAAAATAATTGCGAAATGTAACTAAATGGGTGGCCCTACAAATGAGCCGTTACACCTTGGGCAAAGTGTAAGACTTTATTATGCATGTAATAAAGGAAAACAATAAAAATCACTCTTTCAGTAGAGTAACCCGGACGGTTTTTTCAGACGACCAATTGTCGAGCTTTTCTCCCGGGACACACGGGCGAATCCAGCTATCTAAGTCACAGTCGTTGTCAGCCTTGTCCTCATCTGCAGCATTGACGATGTGGGGAGAAACCAAACCCCCGCTGGAGAGAGTACCGGTTTCATTCTTCTGAGATCCCGGAGCGTACCCCAATCCAAACTTACCTTCTTTGATGACTGGCTCCCCAAATTTGCCCAGCCTTGGGCATTACCAGCTTTAACCACTTCGACAGCTTGCTTATATGGAGAGATAGAAGTCCCGACCTTCTCAAACTCAGGTGAAAAGACAGCTTCGGGCGCGACCTCATTGATGTTTATGGCTTCGAAGCCCTGACACAGCATCTCGTGCATCTCACCGTCCATCTCTACATACTTAAAGGTAGACAGGTGGCTAACAAAAATATCCTCTTCATCACAGACAGTGACGACCTGACCTTCTAGTTCATATTTGAGCTTCTGGTGGAGGGTAGAAGTAACAGCACCGGCAACATGAATCCAAGGCCGACCTAGCAGACAGCTGTAGGCAGGCTGGATATCCATCACATAAAAGGTGCTCTCGAACACCTGCGGTCCAATCTTAACTGGCAACTTAACTTCGCCAAAGACAGCTCTCTTAGAGCCATCAAAAGCCCTCACAACTAAGTTACTTGGCCTCAGGATGGTGTCATCGCAATCCAACTTCATTAAGGCTTTCTTTGGAAGAACATTCAGAGAAGAGCCTGTATCAACCAAAACATGGGAAAGCATCACCCCTTTGCACTCCATTGTGATATGCAAGGCTTTGTTGTGATTCCTTCCCTCAGATGTCAGGTCATTATCGGTGAAACCTATCCCCCGGCTAGCGTTTACACTGGAAACTACCGACTCCAGCTGGTTAACAGTTATCTCCGGTGGAACATAGGCCATATTCAGTACTTTTAATAAGGCTTCTCTGTGCGCCTTAGAGCACAGCAATAGTGAGAGAATGGAGATCTTTGAGGGTGTCTGATTTAGCTGGTCGACTACCTTGTAGTCACTTTTCTTGATAATCCTCATAAACTCATCCACTTCCTTCTCGAATGCAGTCTTAGGAGGATCTTCCTCAGTAGTAACCTCTTCGGCGGCCATCTGTTTCCCTTTAGCCTTGGCAGCTGCCTCGGCTTCAGTATTCGCGCGTAATGTTGATGGTGCAAATAGGCGTCCACTGCGAGTGAAGCCACCAACCCCTCCAACATTGTCTACAACGGAGCTACCAATGTCAATGTCTTCTTCGTTAACTCTCTGCCCCTGGCAGTAGATATCAGCCCCATAGTACCATGGGATAGCACTGTCTTTCTCATACGGAACGGGTCCTGGTATTGTGATGGTGATCGGACCAACCAAAGTCGGTTGAGGGTTGTCAGAGTAAATTGCAACTGGTGCTGAACTTTCGATGTTCACCGCTGCTGGTTCTGTATTTTCTAGGAAATATATTGTTGTCGGAGCGAGTCTCTCGGGAACATATATTTCTTCAGGAGTGAAATAAAACGTCACCGTCGATACATCATTCTTCACTGGACGGGCCTGATCGAACTAAAGACAACCTTCATCTATCAGTTGCTGAATACCCCTTCTCAAACTGTCACATCCGTTTTCGGCAGCTTGACAATTTCTGCATTCTTCCCCACAGCCCGGGAAAATCTGTCCTTTCAGAAGTCGGTCTTTAACCACCGATAGCGAAGTCTTCACCTTAGTCACATCAGAAACCAAATTCAAAGTTTCCCCACTATCAACAGCATTAATCCTCTGCCCGCCGTGAGCCGGCATCGGGTTCTGGATAACATTAGGCACCAGAGCAAAATTGATAGCCTGGGCATCTCTCAAATCTTGTACCTTTAACTGGAGAGCCTTGCAATTATCTATAGTATGGCCAGGTGCGTTGGAGTGAAAAGCACATCTGGCATTGACATCATAACCTCTAGGCAAATTATTGGGATCGATTGGTGGGGCCAGAGTTCTCAACGTAACCAGATTCATGTCAATTAGCTTGGGAAGTAATACTGAATAAGGCATTGGGGTTGGCTCGATGACCCGGTCCGTCTGCCTTGGACGTTGTTGATAGTGTCTCTGCTGACCCGGATTACCTCCTTGTTGTTGATTGTTGTACCTGGGTTGTTGTTGCGGATGATATTGCGGTTGAGGAACAGGTGTTGGAATAGTGACTGCGGCCACTTGATCTTGATAATAATTAGGGCGTCCTCTACCCCTGCCTCTGCCGGCATACACAACGCTTGCCTCGCCTTCTTTTCTTCGCTGACCGTTACCAGCAAACGGTCTCTTGGAACCTGATGAGTTGGAAGCACTATTGTCTTGAATTCGGCCCATCTTCAACAGACTCTCGATTCTTTCTCTAGCAATTACTAACTCTGCAAAGCTGATTGACGGGCAAGCAGCCAATCTCTCAATATAATTGCCTTGAAGAGTGTTCATGAACATGTCCGCCATCTCCCTTTCAGACATAGGGGGTTGGACGGACGCAGCAATCTGTCTCCAACGCTGAGCATACTCTCTAAAGGTTTCCTTGGCAGTCTGAGACATACCTTGCAACAAGGTCCGATTTGGAGCCATGTCCAAGTTGTATTGATATTGCTTGACAAAAGCCTTTGCCAAGTCTTTCCAGCTTTTGATGGTAGTACGAGACAAATGAGAATACCATTCACGAGAAGCTCCAGTTAGACTGTCCTCAAAATAGTACATCCATAGCTTTTCATCTTCCGTGTGAGCTCCCAACCTTCCCAGATAAGATTGGAGATGAGTGTGTGGGCAAGAAGCCTCGTTGTATTTCTCAAAAGTAGGGGGTTTGAACTTGTGAGGAATCCTTACTCCCTGAACCAGACCAAGATTTGTGACATCAAAGCCTAAGGAATTTTGAGACTCCAAAGATTTGAGCTTCTCAGCAAGCTCATCCATATGGCGAGTGGTCTCGAGGGCCTCGTCGTGCAAAGAAAATTGATCATACTGATAATCTTCAGTAACGGGGCGCCCGTTAATCCGAATTCCTTGATTCACATTGTACCTTTCGCCAATACCATTTCCAACATTCCTTGTGTTGCCAACATTACCCGGGTTTCCATCAGCATTTGCGTTACCCGCGTTACCAGTGTTCACAGGGTTATCAGCGTTCCCAGGGTTACCAGGGTTTCCCTCAGCATTTGGTATCTCCACCTCCGGATCGGGCCTCGGTTGCTCAACCAATTCCCTCAGCTTTTCCTGGCCTTCTGCCATACCAGTCATCAATGTCAGGAACTGATCCATCCTTTCACGCATATCAGCCAGCTCTTTCTGTACTTGGTCCATCGCTAGCTGTGGACGATTTTCCTTTGTCGGGTACCTGTGGACTCGCTTGGGACTAATAACTGCCTGATACAGGGAACAAACATTAGACACTGCGGTGACACCTGCAAAACAGACAAGGGTTAATATGAATGGTATGCGATGCACTGCTTGTTCAGTTTTAAGGCACCCCCGTTTTGAAAGGGAATACCCTGCAAATGAATAAGCATGAGATGTTGGATGCAAATATGCAGATGATGTTATGCAATGCAAAGGCATGTCAATCAGAATTGATGGATCCGCTTGAACATCTGTCAGGTTGCACTGCCTGGAGAGAAATTCACTGAGGAATATAATACAAGACCAAAACTCTGCTCCAGAAAACTGGGTTGGTTGGAGGTTAAGGTTTCCTGAATTTAGCCCGCCCCTCACTGGTAGGTTCTAAGAACAGAAGTTCGTCAGCTTCAGCCCTTCAGTCGCGAATAATACGTTTACCACTGAAGGTTTGGTATTATTACGGGACAAAAGACCTCCATTGACTCCCCTCAACAGGACATCCTAATAGCAAGTTCCCAGTCTCGGGATCCTCGGATTGAGCAGCGAGAATGTGCCCACCAGAGCTAACATAATCACGTCTCGGAGGAGAGGCCTCGACTGAGTTCTCGGGAAATGGTCACTGGAGTCGACGATTTCTAGAGGAACATCCTGCCGTTACGGAACACCCGTAAGACATAATATATCCAAAAGAAACCTTGTCTGGGTGTGGTTCTTCACGAACGACTTAACGTAGCAACACGCCACGCAAGCCTCATGATTATCCACTCTAAAACCTGTGTGTACACTCAAGCCTGGGTAATGGGCTTATCTCTCATAGAACACCCCATCCCAACAAACAAACAAACAGATACAACAGATGCATGCAAGCAGGTAAGCAAATAAATGTACAAAAGCATGAACACCCAATAAACAAGAAATCACACAAGCTAGGAGGGACTCGCTTAGGGAAGATGGACCAGCAAGAGGTCAACTTCTTTCAGTCCCCAGTGGAGTCGCCAGCTATCGCAACCTGAAAAATACAGTGCGCGAAAAAACAACTATCGAAAGAAAATGACAGAAGAGTCGCCATCGTGCGTTATTCATCCCAAAGGAGGGAAAGGAAACGCTCGAAGTAAACCTGAAAAAGGAAAGGACAAGACGGGGTCTCGCAACCAAATCTTGGGTTCGGGAGTCGGTTATGCGAAGGGAAGGTATTAGCACCCCTACGCATCCGTAGTACTCTACGGGATCCACTTTTGTAGTTCTTGTCTAAAGGGTGTGAGTTTATCTTGTGTTGTTTACCACAAAAAAAAGGTTAAATGAAAATGACTCGCGCGGATGTCGCATCCACTGTATACTTATCTCATCTGAATATGAGAATCAGAGTCTTCGTAGCTCGACTGGCCTATGGGTTGGGGGGATGTGTGCTCGCTAAGACATCGCGTCTTATGCCTACGTATCTCATTTGGAATGAGAATCAGAGCAAGCCGTAGTTCGGCTAACTACGGGGTTATGGATTGGGTTTTGGACGAACGACGTCACTACGCAATCTACCGGATGCTCGACCTTTGGAGACTTACTCGCCTGTAGTAGAAGGAGTTAACGTGTTGCTTTGGGTTTTAGGGTTTGAGGGTTACTCATGCAAAAGGCAGTCCTTGACGAAGGAACCGCGCTACCTGCAGGGATACGAACACATACAAAACAAACATGTATAAAGTAAACATGCCAACAAGGGGCTAAGAAGTAAATAAACAAAAGAAAATAAATGCCTCCTATCGAGGTCTTCCAGCTAAGAAAGCGATAAAATGCAGAAAAAGAGGTAAAAGTACCACACGGATAAAGATCCGAAGTAACAGCAATTAAAGGAGTAAGAAACCCAGGGATCTCCCAAGCTAATGCCATCAAAGAAAGGTGAGTCAGTACAGGTAATTGGAATGAACCTCCAGGGGGTATCCCACAAATAAAGTGGGAAAACCACGCAAACCATCTCTGCAAGAGTCTGTGAGCCCTCACAAAAACTCAACAAAAGGGTTAGTGAAACACGATAAGCATTTTTTTCATGGATAACAGTATGGTTTCAGAAACCTCAAACCCTGTGGCATACATTTCAGAAATCATGTGTTTAAACATTCAAGGCATAGGTTTCACCCATTGATGCATAATTAAACCCGTGGGCAAAAACATAATGAAATTCATCTATTATACCTCATACATTCAGATGATCCAAATTAAGAGCATAAAATCATGGGAATGAGGCAAACCTGATGGGAGAGACCGGTTGAAATCAAATGGCACGGTTGGGTTTGCAAGGCAATGTTAGGGTTTGCGTGAGATGAAAGTGTGTGAGTCAGATTGAATTTTTCAGAGCTGCCTGGGGGTTGCTCTGAGTTCTCTGTCAGGTTTTCTCTCCAGGTTTTGTCAAGGGTTTTGTTTCAAGGAAACCTCAGAGTATTTTGCTTCCCTTCCTTTTTCTGTCTGATCTCCCTCTTTTATAACCTGATTTTCATGGCTTTGTGGGCTCAAATGAGAGAGGTCCAAGTCCAAGTTTTTTCTATTATATTTTATTTATTTATTTATTATTATTTTTATTTATTTATTTTTTTTGTAAATTTTTTTTTTTTTTATAAAAGTTTCTTGGATCTAATTCTGATTGACATGATGAAATGCAATATGAAATGCTAAATGAATGCATGAATGAGGGGGGCAAATTTTGGGATGTTACATGAAGGTACTGTTTTTTTTTCATGAGGAAATCAATTACCACCTTTGGTGTAATCGGTTACATCCCTGAATGTATGACTTATTTTTGCTTATGTTTTATGGTGTAACTGATTACACCTCTCCGGGTAATCGATTACACCTGAGCGTTCCAGAATATTTTTTTTTATCTTAATTAAATAAATGCCTTTGGATAAGTGTATTTTTACTCAGATTTTCTTTTCTCTTTATCACTTACCTTACCACTTTCCCATCTAACTCTTCATCTACCCTAAATCTTCAAAGTTCTTCTCTCTCACCTATCACCATAACCTAAACCTCATTAAAACCCCACTTTCAATACTCTCCATTTTTTCATTCTCTCTTCCCCAAACTCCATTAAACCTCAAGAACCCTAACTTTTCAGCTCCCACGGCTCCATCAAGGAAAGATAAAGGCAAGACCCAAATTGATGAAGGTAGCTCAGAACATCAAGAATCTGCTTAACATGCTTCATCCCTCATATCCAAGAGACTTACATTTGATTTCCGGAATCGGTCCCTTATGCCGGTAAAATACGGTAACCTTTCCTCTTTTCCTTCTTATAATTTTGATTTTCCGGAACTCTTGAGATGTCAAGGAGTGTACTTTATGGTCTCCGATTATGGAAATTATTATCTAGATTTGGTTAAATATTCTCTATGCAAATTTGGTTATTGTTCCCAGTGTTAAAGATGTCCTAACCTCTAGGGTTAAGAATATTGATATTGTTATGGATATAGAAGCTTTTGCAAATTGTTTGGGACTACCATAAAAGGGTCAATCTTTTCTTCATGGTTTACCCCAGAATGGGAAGGTTATAGTAAAATGGGTTATTTTTTTCACATCTGCCGTGTCTCACAATAAGCTATCCTGGGTAAGAAGAATCCAACCTTTTCGCGGGTCCTTTTGTTTTCGAAGAATTTGACGGTAAGCGATAGGATGCTTCATTATCTGATCTCCTATATTTTTATGCCTGAACACTCAAATCACTCTGAAATTGGTGATACAAAGTTGGAGCTTATGTATGCCATCAAAAACAAGATTGTAGTTAATTGGGCATATACCATCATGCATCACATGAAGCATCAACAATCCCTCACCAGAGGATTACCTTATGCAAGGTTAATCTCCAAAATCTTGGAAGCATGTGGTATTGATCTAAAAATGGAACCTAAGAAGAAAATGATCGCAAAAGAATGTGAAATCAATGCTTCAACATCAGTTCGGAATACCTGTATCTTTTTAGACATGGATGGAATATATAAGTACAAGGATGAATCCTCAACCTCTTCAAATGCTCCTCCATCTCCTCCACCGGCTCCGGAAGGAGGATATTCTAATAAAGCTCTTTACAACAAAATATGCTCAGTTGAGACGACTATGATGAAGAATTATCGTGAGAAAAAATTTAAGATGGCTTCGATCAAAAGACTTTTGGAGAACCTTTCAAAATACCAAAACCTGGAGAAAAGTGATGAAGAAGAAAGTGAAGAGGAAGACGATGAGGATATGGGAATGTATGATAGTGACTAAGGCATTTATTCTAAAATAATTCTGTTTTGTTTCTTGTTTTTTTTGTTGTTATGCTAATTTTTCTCCTCTTTCGAATTATGTCTTTTTAAACAAATTGGTGTTGTATTAAACTATGTGTGTTATGGTTATTGTTTTATCTATGTATGTGTTATGGTTATTATTTTATCTATACTTGTGTTATGGTTATTGTTTTATTTATGTATGTATTCATGTTATTTACCTTATCATCATACAATATATGTGTGTGCTTTATTGTTTTCGTCTTTTCCATCCTTTTTTCTAATGACAAAGCAAATCGCTTTAAAAATTCCAATCTTGGATCAAGGGGGAGCTTCGATTAAGGGGAAGTTTTTAATTTGTTAGAGAAATCAAAATTGGATCAAATTGTCAAATATAGAGTTGTCATCATCAAAAAGGGGGAGAATGTGAAGACAGGCTTCTCAAAGTGTTTTGATGAAGACATGCTCAACATATATGCATTGCAAAAAGAATGATTCAAGAATCAAGCTCAAGCGTTTCCTTTCAAAGCATTTCAAAGTCTTGAAGATTGTTATTGATTTGATCAAAGTATTAAGGTATTAAGTTCTCATTCTCTCATGTGTTGGATGCTTAGGTCTCTAAAAGGTTTATCTTGTAGCAGTCACATTCATTTTTAATTGCATTCTGCCATTCTGTTGTGTGGTAATCAGTTACCAGCATTAAGTAATTGATTACTAGCTTTGCGTGTTGCTGTGCAAGGCAAGTTTTACAGCAAGTACTCGATGACACCCCTTTTGGTAATCAATTACACAGTGTAGTTTTTCAAATTTTGTAACGTTGGCTCAGGTGTAACCGATTACACCATATTGGGTAATCGATTACCTCTGAACCAGTGGCAGAAAACATTATATTTTTCATGAAATTGTTTTATGGAGTGTGCTCTTGAACCTTGCCATCCTTTCATATATCATAATCATTTAGAGAGGTATCTAAGGGTTATATATAACACTTTTTCTGCAGATTTTGAACACACCTCCTTTCTCACAAATATTTTCAAACAATCTTCTTCATTTATCTTTTCAAATTTATTTCAAGTGTTCTTGATCAAAAATTTCTGGTGAAACTATTTACAGAATTTTCATAAACATTCATATAGTTTCATCCATATCATTAGAGCACTTGTTTGTCATAAAGAAGTTTGATTACTTTAAAGGAGAAGATTAATCAATAGATTGATAGATTACTTTCATTTGTCAAAAACTTGTAAAAAATTCATATTGTTGCTTTATCCTTGTTGTCCATGATTGTTGGAAACAAGAGGTCATTAAAAGGGAGGATTGTTCTCTTTTGGAAATTAGTGAAAAATCCAAGAGGATTGTTCTTGGTGTGATTGTTAGTGTATTCATTGAAAGACTAGGAAAAGTCCTAACAATAGTAAAATCTCTTTCATGTTGAAAGGGGACTAGAGTACTCTCGATCTGTGAGGGGAACCGGGATATCTCTTCGTGTTCTTTACCTTTCCGCACTTTACCGTTCATCACTTACCATAACCAGAAAAGAAAGAACAAAGTTTTTCATAAACCGAAAAAAGTTTCAAAGATCCTAATTCACCCCCCTCTTAGGCGCTACTCAACTAACAATCAGCATGTACACTTATGTCACTGTTATGCATTGAATAGATATCTTCATTACGATCGATATCCAAATCTTGTATTTAAGGGCTTCCCTTTACGTTGGGGTGTCCCTGCATGTCACCAACAATGAGATATGGTGCCCCATGATTATACAGTGGTGGTGGAAAATTCCCATGCAGACCTTGGTTATTGGCATGATAACCATTAACATGTTGATCATTAAAATTCATCCCAGCAAAATTCATAGCAACATTGGGACGAGGCTGCCCCACAAAAACATCTTTGAATATCAACTCAGGTCGTTCATTCTCAACACGAGGTTTCTCCACAAGAGCCCCCAATTCTTCCTGGTTCCGAGTGACGTTGGTAATGGCCTCCACGAACTGTGTCATCCTAGTATCCATTTGGTTCCTCATCTCTTCAATGTTAGCCTGGATTTTATCCATCTGACGTCTCTGATTGTTTCTTGTGGCATAACGGTGAATGACTGGATTTGTAATCTCTGCTAAGAAGAGCAGAGTCAATAAGAGAAGTCCGACCAGAGAACCTGTTATGAATGCAGTATGAATGTGTGAATGAATGCAATCCACGAAATTACATGTTTATGTATTTCCAGGGTCTTAAAATTTTGATTCAAGTTATATAAGCGAAAAGTAATAGAAAATATATAATGAACACTTGGATAGGCTGAACATCTACTTCATTAACAAATCAGAGTAAGCACAAATAGTTATTATAAAAGGAATAAGTAAATAATCGAAGCAAGAGTACAAACCAAAATATCCCATCAACAATCCTGATGGTGATTTAATTCATGAAAAACAAAAATACCAAACTAGATTTTCCAATCCACATAGGTCAGAGGTCCTCCACTCTTGAGATACTTCAGACTCCAAGCTTTGGACTCTTCAAACATCTTCTTTGTCCCATCCTGATTGCGCTTTTAGACAAGGTTTTGGATAACCACATCTTTCTGAGAAATCATACCATCTAAGTACCTACACTGATCAATCAACTTCTCACATTCATTGCATTTTGGGAGTTGGATTTGTAAAGGAGCATCATCCCTTTCTCTCAATTGAGCTTTAAGGCTTACAATCTCCCCACAACTTTCTCCAAATTAATGTGGCCCCCTTTGAGTTGAATTTCCACCCCTATCCTCTGGGTATTTTCTTCTTCGAATTGGGAATTCTTGTCCTGCAACTACTTCTCCAGTCTTTTAATCTTGTCCTTGTACTTCTTCTCCATCTTGACTTTGGTGACTTTGAGTGACTCACATTCTCGATGATTTTGCTTGATTTCTTCTTCAACCTCTTCAAGAGCTCTCTTTTGTTCTTCGATAACTGTAGAAGTATCCCCTCTAACTCTATTGATTTTAGTCTTTTTCCCGACTCTTCCATCCATGGCCAAACCATATTCTCCAAGAAATTCATCCATTTCTCTAAGTTTATGAGACAAATCCATCTTTTCTTGCCTAAAGTTGAAAACTTGCATCCTCAAATCTTCTTTTTCCTGCTTCAACTTTTTATTCAAAAGCAAAGTCTGATTGAAGTATTCTCTAGGCACAAAATCAGGGTGATCTGGTTCTTGAGGATATAATGGCTTATCTATGGGAAAAGGCAGCAAGACAGTTCAAACTCTCTCTTTGACCCAGTCTGCATAAGGAGGATAAGCAACACAATCTTTCTTGCCAAAGAATTCCTTTCCCTTAAATGAAATGTGGTTCCAAGCCTTAGCAGCCTTCTTCATTATCTCATCATCATCGTTCACATTTTAGAACAAATATTCTTGTATGCTTTTATCCTTTGGAGGTCCTTTCAAAGCATAGCCCAATTATCTTTGAGATAACACATAATTGTAGTTTATGCCTCCCCTAATGCCCATGAGTGGCACATTAGGAAATTCTCCATAACTCACAATCACCTCATACCTTTCCATTCTATCCAACCTCAAGTTGTACCACACTAGGTCATTGGAAATAAGTCCCATCAATCTCTTGGACCATTTCGAAGTTTCCTTGTTATCTACGAACGCTCCTTTACAAGGGAGATGACTTTGGAACCAATGATACAAAAGAGGAGCACAACACCATACTAAACCACCTCTCTTTTTGTGATTTCTGGAATGAATGGAATGGTAAACATCTCCCAGAAGTGTTGGTACAGGATTCCCCATCATGAAGATACGAATTACATTCATATCGACAAAATCAACCACGTTAGGAAGAAAAACAATGCCATAGATACTGCATGCCAAAAAAGTATTGAAAACCTTCCAATCTTCTTCTTTACCCAAATCATCTAGAGTGGTCAAAAGGAAGCTTAGATGAAACCCAGGGAGTCCTCCTTTTGTCTTAAGATTAGAATCCACCACAGATTTGCCCAAGTAAAGGGCCGCAGCAATATGTTCAGAATCAGGTACCTCCATAGATGCATGGAAAGGAACTTGAAGCTTGATGGGAATTCCCAGAATACAGGAATACTCTTCCAAAGTTGGCGCCAACTGGTAATCTGGGAAGGTAAAGCACCGTAAAGGAGCATCGCAGAATTGTAGCATAATGTGGAATGCACTGTGTTGATACTTGTTAAGGGGAGCTTTGAGGTAATCTACAATCTTCCTATAATCTCTTTTAAAAATTTCCAAGTTGTTAGGAGGGGATCTTTCAACCATCTCGAGAAGGGAATCCAGGTTGACTTCAGGAAACTTGTAAGAAACATGTCCACCTCTACCAGTCGTCACAAATGTTATTTATCCCATAAGAGGGAAAGGAAACACTGAATAAATCTAAAGAAGGATGAATATGATGATCTCACAACCAAAAGACGGGTAAGGGAGTCGATTACGCAAGGGGAAGGTATTAGCACCTCTCACGTCTGTAGTACTCTACATGATCCATTCTTTTTGTTCTAATCAAAAGGGTGTGTTTATTCTAAGACTTACTACTAAAAAGGGATTGCATGGAAACATTGAATTGTAAACAAAATAAAGTTTTTTATTATTTCGCTCGCTTAGGTTTTGCAACCCAATACCTACGTATCAAAAGAATGACAACACCGTAGTTCTTCTCAAAAAATTTGGTTGGTTGGTGCTTTTTATGGGTAACCACCCTTATTGAAAATTTTCATAAGAAAAGCCAGGTGGAAAAAGAAGTTTGATTGTTTGAGTGTTTTGTTGAGAGAATACACCAAATGATCCTCCCAAGGCAGGAGGTATCTGAGTACTTTTTCTCTTATTGTTGAAAGTGTTCAAGTAGTATTAGAATGTTTTTTTATCTTGATTAAGAAAGGGTTTTTGTTTTAGAATGAATGCAAAAATAAATGGAAAATCTAAAGGGATTCTAAAGAGAAACCTAATGTTGGCATGCAATAGTGGTCCTAAGGTTAGGATAAACGGGAAACATTTAACTAGATTATCATGCAAAGATTGACCTAGGGTTAAGGATCAAGGGGGCTACCTAATATTGTTATGCTTGGTTAACAAACCTAAGGTCTAATTTAGTTCAATATTAACCAAGAATGAACCAAAGTAATCTTATGGGGAACATGTTATCCATACAAGGAGAACGGATAAAAGAGGGATAGTCCATATTAGTGAAAGAACAAAATTGGTTCTACAATAGAATTCCAAGATTTTGATGATAACAAAGGATGAAACCAAAAATGGCACCCTAACGATATTTTTCTAAGTGTGCAGGACTCTGAACAGTAACAGAGGATTCTGATCATTATATCATATACAAACACTGATCAGATACAAAGTGCTAAAAGATCAAATGCCGCTAAGGAAGAAGTGCGCCCAAGAAGTTCTGAATCTGAGAAAAGCAAGACAGTAAAAAGAACCAGAAGCTCTAACATCCACTGGTCTTAGTTCTGATGATCTAGAAGACTAGTACTCTGAGAAGCTCTGATGAATTCATACATGATCTCCTTCTGAAGAATGATTCTGATACAACAAGACTCTGATGAAGATTCACCAAGTCCAGAAAGAGTAACAAAAATAATTTCTCATATGGAAAGGAAGTATTTTAAGAAAGAAGTTATTCAGAGAGACAAAATGGTTTTAGCAAGAAACACAGAAGTAATGACATTGAATGCTCATTAAAGACCAAGATTCTGTCATCACTCCAACGGTCCTTCTCACTATTATATAAAGGACAGTCTACCTCATTGAGAGACACAACAACAACGCACAGAAAAAGTCATTCACATTCTCTCTCAATTTTTCACGAGCTGCTGCTCATACGTGAAAACTCTTGCTCTAACACTTTGCTATAATACTTGCTTACTCTTAGAAGCACTTTCTATTACAAATCTATTTTTCTAAATTGTTGTTATTCGTCAAGTGACTCTGTGTAGTCTGTATACTTGAGAGGACTAAGAGAGTATTCTCTTAGACGATTGGTTGTGTAATCTTTCAAGATTAGTGGATTAAGTCCTTTTTGAAGGCAAAATCACCTTGGCCTGGTGGGCTGGAGTAGCTTTGTTTTCTAAGCGAACCAGTATAAAATTCTGTGTGTTCTTATTTTTGAAAAAGCTTTTATTTTCTAAAACAATTCAAACCCCCCTTTCTTGTTTTGCTCACCTTCAGTTGGTATCAGAGCTTCGGCTCTGTTATTGATTTTCTAATCAAACACTTAACATTGTAGAGAGATCCAGAACGGGAAAAACTATGGCCAACACCAATGAAAGAGATAGTTACAACGTTAAACCTCCAGTCTTTGATGGAGAAAAATTCGATTATTGGAAAGACAGAATTGAAAGTTTCTTTCTGGGCTAAGACTCTGATCTCTGGGACATTGTCACAATTGGTTACATACCACTAGTAACAGATGCTGGAGTTGCCATTCCCAGAAGCAAAATGACAGATGATCAGAAGCTTGAATTCAAGAATCATCACAAAGCCAGAACGATACTTCTCAATGCCATATCCTACAATGAGTATGAAAAAATCACCAACAAGGAAACAGCTAAAGAAATACTTGACTCCCTGAGGATGACTCATGAAGGAAACACTCAAGTCAAAGAAACAAAGGCTCTGGCTCTAATCCAGATATATGAAGCCTTCAAAATGGAGGATGATGAAGTTGTAGAGGTAATGTTTTCTAGATTCCAAACTTTAATTGCAGGTCTCAAAGTGCTAGATAAAGGATATACAACTGCGGATCACATCAAGAAGATAGTCAGAAGCTTGCCAAAGAAATGGAGACCCATGGTCACAACCTTAAAACTATCAAAGGATATGAACAATATCAACCTTAAAGAACTCGTCAGTTCACTCAGAAGTCACGAGATAGAACTGGGGGAAGATGAACCTCAGAAGAAGATCAAGTCTGTAGCACTAAAATCCCGATCAGAAAGGCGCAAATCTGAGAGAAACAATGCCTTCCAGCCTGAAGAAGAAGACAGTGATGACTCTGAAGAGGAAGATTCTGACAATGAGGAAGAACTATCCCTTCTGACCAGAAGAGTAAAACAACTCTGGAGAAAAAGGAATAATAACTTCAGAAAACCAAGATCCAAAGGAGATCGATCAGAATCAACCTTAAAAGGTAAATCTAACAAAGATGTTACGTGTTATGAATGTAAGAAAACAGGTCATTACAGAAAAGAATGTCCCAAGTTGAAGAAAGACAGCTCCAGAAAAGAGAACCTCAAGAAAAATTCCTTCAGAACCAAAAAGGGACTGATGGCTACCTGGGACGATAGTGGATCTGACTCATCAGAATCAGACTCTGATGAATAGGAAAATGTGGAACTTATGGCTACCACCTCCAAGAATACTTCAGATGAAGAATCTGAATCCGAAGAGGTATTTTCTGACCTTTCTCGATCTGACCTAGAATCATGCCTATCTAAAACTCTAAACTCATATCAGAAACTTAAACAAAAATTTAAAGTTGTAAAAGAGGTGCTTGAAGAAACTCTGGAAGAATGTGGTAAACTTGATATAACAATTTTAGAACTAAAATATGAAAACAGAACCTTGATATTAGAAAGAGATTCAACAAAGAAAAAATGCTCAAAACTTGAAGAAGCATTATCTCAAGCTCCACAAACTTCAAACACAGTAATTTATGAATATGAAAAATCTTTTCAAAAGTTTCTAAAGAATGGGATAGAGAGGAGAAGAATGGCATCCATGATTTATGGGGTCAGTCAGAACAAGAGAAGAGGAATTGGGTATGATCCTAGTGAAGATAAAACTTCTACTAATGACCAACCTAAATCTCCATTTTCCTATCACTATACACATACACAAGCACAATGCTTTGATAATGCTAGAAAACCCAAAGTGTTAAGAAACTCTGGGAAAACTAATCACAAAGGACCCAAAAGATTCTGGGTACCAAAGGATAAGATTGTTTATGTTGCAGATATCTTATGCAGCAGAGTTAAAACACCAGTCATGGTACCTGGACTCTGGATGCTCGCGACACATGATGGAAAGAAAGTATATGTTCCAAAACCTGGAACTTAAAGATGTCGGATTTGTATGCTTCAGAGGAGATCAGAAAGGAAGGATCAGAGGCTCTGGAACTATTGGTAATGGTACTCTTCCCTTTATATCTGATGTTCTCTATGTAGAAGGATTAATGCATAATCTGTTATCAATAACTCAATTAAGTGATAACGGGTATGATGTAATCTTCAATCAAAAAACATGTAAAGCCATAAATCAAAACAATGGATTTGTCCTATTCACTGGCAAAAGGAAAAACAATATTTATAAAATAAATCTTTCGGATTTAAAATAACAAAATGTAAAATGTTTATTGTCTGTTCATGAAGTGCAATGGGTATAGCATAGACGCTTGGGCCACATTAGCATGAGAAAGTTATCTCACCTAAATAAACTCGAGCTAGTCAGAGGTCTACCTAAGCTGAAGTTTTCCTCAGATGCTCTATGTGAAGCATGTCAGAAAGGAAAATTTTCAAAATCATCTTTTAAAAAGAAAAATATTGTTTCTACCTCTAAGCCTCTGGAACTTCTTCACATTGATTTATTTGGTCATGTGAAAACAGCATCAGTCAATGGAAAGAAATATGGACTAGTTATTGTTGATGATTTTAGTCGCTGGACATGGGTAAAATTCTTAAAGCACAAGAGTGAGTCTCACTCTGTATTCACTAGCTTCTATTCTAAAGTGCAAAACGAATTTGACTCTAAAATCATCAGAGTCAGAAGTGATCATGGTGGAGAATTTGAAAATAAATTTTTTGAGGAACTATTTGACTCTAATGGAATATCCCATGATTTCTCCTACCGTAGAACTCCACAACAAAATGGAGTTGTAGAGAGGAAGAATAGGACACTTCAAGAGATGGCCATAACCATGATCAATGAAACAAATGTGGCTAAGCACTTTTGGGCTGAAGCAGTAAATATAACGTGTTATATTCAGAATAGAATCTCCATAAGACCTACTCTGGAGAAGACTCCCTATGAACTGTGTAAAGGAAGAAAACCCAACATTTCTTATTTTCATCCTTTTGGATGCTCTTGCTTTATTCTGAATACTAAAGAATATCTGAACAAGTTTGATTCAAAAGCACAAAAAGGTATTATGTTAGGATACTCAGAATGCTCTAAAGGCTACAGAGTATACAATACAGTGTAAGACCCTAATTTTGACCCTAAGATCCCTCATGGCATCATAACATTGCATTTACATTGCCTCAAGGATCATAAGCATCTTGGCTCCTTACCTTTGGGTGGGATCTCTTGTGAGTGGTTTGAGATCACCAAGCATGCTTGAATTGTATATTATTTCTTTTCTCATTTTTTATTTCCTAACCAAAAGCACAAAAATATGTCACTAACATCTCTTGTTTGTAGCTTGAGCAGTCATAAGGTCAAAACCTTCTAGGAGATCCTATATGCATTGATATGGTCAAGAGAAGATGAAAGCAAGCATGGCAATGGTTCCCAAAGCACTCAACCATCAAATATGCCTCCCAAGTATCTTAATTCATCATTTTGATCAAAGCAAATCAAAGGGTTTGAGGTGTGTTTCCCAAGGAAACCCTAATTCATATATTCATCAACTATGCCTTGCTCATGAAGCAACCTCAACCCATGGTCAAATACAATTAAGGGAAGTTATTTAATTCATAATTTCCTGCATATTTGAACTTATTTGAATGTCCTCAATCATCCATTCATCAAGATATGAGTCTTGGACTTGAGAAGTTGATTAGTCAATTCATCTGACTATTTGGAAATACACTGAGACCTAACTTTTTATGTGTTGGTCAAATGGAGATGACCCCAAGAGAAAAAATCTTCTTAATAACCATATGAACAACTTTCATGTCATAAAAAGTTTATTTGAAGCTTGGAAGGTCATAATCCATTCCAAGACATTATAGGTCATTTTGATTGAAACCCTAATTTTGGGTCAACTTCCCAAAGACATAACTCCTTCATAAAAAATCCAAATGATGCAAACTTTAAGTCCAAATTGATTGTCTTGAAAAGATATACAACTTTCATGATGAAGATTTTATCATTTGGAGCTTGAATCATTGGGATAGAAGGGCTTGAACTTTGGCCAATTTTGAAAATTCCACATATGTATGTTTTGCATCCAACATTTCAAGCTCAATTTTAATTAATTTCCAAGGCCCAAATGAAGTTTTTATCAACATGACATTTGTTCCTTATGCAACAAGCTTTCCAACCATTACTCATAAGGTTGCATTTTGATTTTGGACATGCCATTTTCGAAGAGGAGAAAGTTTTAGTACATTTTTGGAAACTCATTGAAAATACATTGCATAAGCTTATGACCTCATTTTTGCACGTCCATTTCATCTTAATTTAGTAGTAGCTTGCAGTTCCAATCAAAATTGGGCCCTCCATACGCCTGTACAGGCCCATGCATGGAGGCCCTCTTCTCCCATGCACACGATTTTGATGATGCTTGCATCTCCCTTCATCTATAAATACAATGCCTTGGCCTCTCATTTTTTCAACCTGAAGGCGCCCTATATGCTGTGCAACTGAAATCCCACCCTCACACCAAAGGAACTATCTCACTTTTCTCTCAAATTTCAGATCTGAATTTTGATTTCCTCGATTGAAATTTCAGATCTAAAAGTTCCTAGACCTCTTCACCTTGATCCATAGTGTGAACTGCAAGCTTTAGCACCAAGGAATTATGAATCCAATCTCTGCAAATCAGAGGTTTACTTCTGATTTTAATTTCTTCGAATCAACTCATATATTGCTTGTTTCTTGTTGTTGTTGTGTTGTCTGAAGTCCTCTTCATAGAGGCAATCATTTCATGCTTTGAATTTTCAAAAACCAACAAGTTTCAGTTGAACTCCATGAAATTCAACCTCTGATTTCTCTCTCAATAGGAATCTAGAGTGAATTTGGTTGGTACAGGAGTGTTGTACATTACTCCACCTCTCATTTGGTACCTGGATCGCGCATTTTGGTTAACATTTTATCTTCTGTAAATTTGGACCTTCGCCGGAGCTGGCCGGAGAAGACGGTGGCGCTGGCCACCGTCTGGTCTCCAGATTGAATCACAACCGTGCATTTCCATTTCCAGATTTGATCTGATACGTTCAATGTTATGACCTAATTAATGGCTAGGTGTGATTGCATTGACCGAAGTGTTTGGTAGGCGCGCAGGTGTGATCCGTGTGATCTGCCAGCTCATTTAATGAGCTTCATCCAACGCTTCTCCTTTTTTGCTATTTTTAATTCTGATTTTAATTTCCTTTTTTTCTTTTATTCTATTTCATTTTCAAAAATTTATATCTCTCTTATTATTGGTCCAAAAATTATGGGACCAATTGCATTATTTCTCTTTTAGTTTCTAGTTTCTAAAAATGATTTTTAATATTTTTTATTTTATCATTTTCTATTTTTTAGTAATTTTCTCTTTTCTGCTTATTTTTAATTCATTTTAAATAGTTTTTGATATCCAAAAAATACAAAAATATTTTTCCAACCTCTTTGAATGATGATAGATCTATGAAAAATATTCTCATCAATTTATTAATTGATTTGAGATTTATTTGAGATTTTAATTCAATTAGGTTATTTTTATGCATTTTTAATTGATTTAAAATTGTTTCTGACTTCTAAAAATGCTGAAATTTTTTGTCAAACTTTGTTTGACCTTATTGAACTTTGGATAATTCACTTGGAGTTTTCAAAGTTGATTTGAAGTGAGTTTGAAGTTTGACCTTTCTTTATTATTTTAATTCAAGTTTTATTTTAAATATTAAAAATGCCAAAAATATTTGACTTGTTTCTTGACTTCTAATCTTCATCTTGCCTTTGTTTTCTATTGTTTGACCTTGATCTTCTCTATCTTTGGTCAACATTTGTTGATTAGTACATACCATTTCATTTAATGCACTTTAATTCTTCATCTTCTTCTTCTCCTTCTTCTTTTTCTTTTTTGATCAATGAGTTAAAGATTGGTGGTTAGCATTGATTGGGGAGGTTTAATCTTCATTGATTCAAATCTAATTCATCTTGATCATAGATCAAGTGAATGGCTTTGCATTAAGGATAGATTGCTTCTTAAATCATGCAAAGGACCTAAATCAATACAAGATCATTTCTCCTCTTCTTTTTGGTATGGCAAGTTGTTGGAGTTTGATTCACTAATCAAGACCTCTAACTTGTGTTGTTGCCTACATTATTATTGACCGGCCTCAGATAGTTGTGACTTCTACATAAGTCCAATTACGATTGCTTAACATAGCGCTAAATTTGACTTATGGCACACTAACTACTAACATTAACCATTAACCATTAACATTTAATTCTTGCTCTTTACATTTATGCAATTTACTATTCTTGTACATATTATTCATTTGCTTTTTCCTTTGCTCATTGGAGCACATGTTTATGTTAATGCAATTTGCCTTTTGCTCACTTGAGCACATAATTGTGTATATATCATTGTGCTTGTGTTTTGTTTTGATTGTTGTGGACCAAATGCAAAGAAATGAACAAATGGACTTAGACTTTAGGACTTTCCCTATGCAAATTTGGGGTCAAAGAGCAACTAGGCATTGGGCCTTTAGAGTGCTATAAAAGTCAAAGAGCAACTAGGCATTGGGCCTTTAGAATGCTATAAATGCTAAGGAAAACTTTGAAGATTTCACTTTCTAAACTCCTTCTTGTTCATTCTTGATTTGTTTGATAGATATTTTTAATGTGTGTATTCTTGTGATAGGGATTCCAACATTGAGCCTAAGTAAGGAACCATTGGCATGAGCTTCTAAGAGAGAGCCATTGAGGAACTTTCCAAGAGCTTGTTTGATTATGTTGATTGCTTGAGCTTACTATTATTTTGCTTGCATATTCCAAAGGATGGGAGCTACTTGGATCATCAATATGATCTCAAGAGAGGAACTCCATTTGTGGTCTTGCTTCTTATCCCTTATCTCTTGTATGATTAGGACTTTAGCCATTCTTCTTCTTCTCTCCACTCTAACCCAAGCCAAAACTTTTGTGCAAACATTTAACATTTGTTTTCAAACATTAGAAACCTAAGCCTTATGCTTTTGATTTTCAAACTTTTTCTTCATAACACTTATTTTGAATTGAATCCTTAAATCAACTTTGACCATATTTTGTAAATACTTTTCATTGGTAAATATAACCCATTCAAATACTTTTTTGTGGTTTCAATGGCCACTTTATTAATCAAAACTTTTCATAACCTTTAGCTATTAGGTTTGAGTTATCCTTGAGGTAGATGTAATACTCACCTATATCCTTAGTGATGGACAATGAGTCTTCCATGCTTATTATAGGGTTAACCCCTCACTAGCATGTTGAAGCTATCCTCACATGGTGGATTTTTGGTTTTTAGGTTGAGTTTTCTCCCTTGGATAACAAAAGACCTTAAGGCTTTTGGACCAATCAATTCACCAACTCATTTTGAGGTTTTTACCCTGAACTACGAGGTTTTGATCCTAATCTTTTTAAGATGGTACGTAGACAATGGGTTTATCCATCCAAACACAAAATGTAAATAACTTGTATATTCTTTTCTCATCTCTTCAATCATGTTTGCACAAATAAACTTTCACAAAATACCAACCTTACAACAAATATGAAAAGGGCTCCCTAGGAGTACCTTGGATGTTTTGGGTGCTTAACACCTTCCCATTGCATAACCAACCCCCTTACCCCGATCTCTGACATTTTTACTAGTTTTTGATTCGATAAAACTTTTAGGTTTTTGTTTGCTTTCTAACCATTCCTTTGGATAAATAGAAGTGCGGTGGCGACTCGACTTATATGGTTTACCTTAGATTTAGTCAATATCTCTAATGGTAACGAATACCCCGCTACATACAGAAACCAAAATTGTGGAAGAATCAATTCATGTCAGATTTGATGATAAGCTTGACCCTGAAAAGTCAAAGCTAGTTGAGAAACTTGCTGATCTGGAGATTACTCTTGCAGGTTCTAACGAGAAGACTAAAGCACCTTAAGCATCTGCTACTCAAACCTCAGCAGGAACTAAATCCCCAGCAATCCCAAAGAAAGATAAAAGTTGCCTCAACATATCTGAAGAGTTGATTCTGGGAAGCAAGGATGAACCTATCCGAACTAGGTCAACCTTCAAGATACCTGAAGAAACTCCTCTGGGACTAGTATCTCTGATTAAACCTACGTCCTGTGATGAGGCACTCCAAGATAACGACTGGGTTCTAGCCATGCAAGAAGAGTTAGATCAATTTACAAAGAATGACGTGTGGGATCTTGTTCCTAAACCTAAAGGCACTCACATTATCGGAACCAGGTGGGTGTTCAGAAACAAGCTGAATGAGAAAGGAGAAGTTGTCAGAAACAAAGCTCGACTGGTGGCTCAAGGGTACGGACAACAAGAAGGCATTGACTATAATGAAACCTTTTCCCCAGTCGTCAGGTTAGAATCTATTCGCTTACTTGTTTCATTTGTTATAAATCATTCTATCAAACTGTATCAAATGGATGTCAAGAGCGCATTTCTTAATGGGTATATATCAGAAGAAGTGTATGTCAATCAACCTCCAGGTTTTGAAAATTCAAATTGTCCTGAACACGTTTTTAAACTTAAGAAATCTTTATATGGACTAAAACAAGCTCCCAGAGCTTGGTATGAAAGATTAAGTAATTTTCTTCTGGAACATGATTTTACCAGAGGGAAAGTTGACTCTACACTCTTCTGTAAAAACATTAATAATGATCTCATGATATGCCAGATATATGTTGATGATATCATCTTTGGTTCTGCTAACTCCTCTGTATGTCAAGAATTCTCTGAGCTAATGCAGGCAGAATTTGAAATGAGCTTAATGCAAGAACTAAAGTTCTTTCTAGGAATTCAGATCAATCAAGCTTCAGAAGCCACCTACATTCATCATAGTAAATACATAAAAGACATTCTGAAGAAATTCGAAATGGCGGAATGCAAACCTGCTAAGACACCCATGCATCCAACTTGCATTCTGGAAAAAGAAGAAGTTAGTCAAAAGGTTTGTCAGAAGCTCTATCGTGGTATGATAGGCTCTCTTCTCTATCTGACTGCTACACGTCCTGACATTCTATTTAGTGTTTGTCTTTGTGCCAGATTCCAATCAGATCCTAGAGAATCTCATTTAACAGCTGTTAAGAGAATACTCAGATATCTGAAAGGAACTCCTAACCTGGGCCTGATGTATGAGAAAACATCAGAGTATATACTATCTGGTTTTTGTGATGCAGATTACGCAGGGGATAGAATGGAACGAAAAAGTACATCTGGAAATTGTCAACTCTTGGGAAAGAATCTAATATCCTAGGCCAGCAAAAGACAATCAACCATAGCCTTGTCTACTGCAGAAGCGGAATACATTTCAGCATCATTATGCACTACCTAGATGCTCTGGATGAAGAATGAACTAGAGGGTCTTCAAATCTTTGAGAGTAACATTCCTATATTTTGTGACAATACTGCTGCCATATGTTTAAGCAAGAATCCTATTCTGCACTCCAGAGCCAAGCACATAGAAATAAAACATCATTTCATTAGAGACTATGTCCAGAAAGGGGTAGTAATGTTGAAGTTCATTGATACAGACCATCAATGCGCTGACATCTTTACAAAACCCCTTGCTGAAGATAGATTCTGTTTTATTCTAAAGAATCTGAACATTCAAAAGTGTCCTGAATAAAATGTGCCTCTGAGATAGCGAAATAAGATTCTGATATAAACAGTTGGATTTTGTATCTGACTCTGATACTCCTACCAGTTAGAAGTCATCTGAGTTAGAAATCTCCAGGAACCAACCCTTTGGTATTCCTTAAGATCAGATAAAGCAAACATGTGGAGCACCTTGCATCTGACCTTGGAACTTCTAGACAGCTGTCTAGCAGTAACCAAGAAACAGTCTCTTGAGATCTCCTTGAGCAGTGTGCTGATGTTGGGATTAGACATCATTTATGAGTTGTAATCATTCTCCCTCTAACATGCGTACTTGGCTTTTGTGCTAAACTCATTTATGTGTGTCGTTTTGCATGCGCCCTAATTTGGGTATTTAAACTCTTCTCTTCACACATTGCACACTTTTCACGCTCACAAACACTCTAAACCCTCTTGCAAGTTTTTTTCTCTCAAGGCATTCCTGCAGTGTGAACTCCAGTTCTTCAACGTTCAACCCAGTTCATCAACAATCTTCATGGATTCTCGACAGCAATCAGTGTATAACTTCTCTCAATAGATGAACTCAAATGAGAAAGCTCCAAGTTCAAGCACTCCAAACTCAGCAGTTACTGGTGTCGTCTCCACTCTCATCTACAAAGAACCTCACATTCTTGATCGTGAGCCTCATATCCATATTGCAACACCTTTTGAAAAGCTGGAAGTATTGTGTGAATCATTGGTTGATTTTGACAACATGCGAAGGAACGGTGTCGGCCTCACTGAAGAACTGAAGAATCAAGGTTGGGGAAACTACTTCCAACGTCTATATGGTCCAGTGTACACCAACTTGGTTAAAGAATTCTGGAGATTTGCTGATGCTGACAATCATTACATCGTCTCCTATGTTCTAGGAGTCAATATGGTGATCACTGAGAAGTCTATTGCTGCTCTTCTAGGCATGGAGAAGGCTGGAGGAAGACGTATTTACAACATTAATCCTAGGGCAAAGTATATGTCCCATGAGATTAATCCAACAATCTTCCAACAGAACGCTGAAGGCAAACACTCCAAGAATAAGGAACTGCATTAGAACCTCCGAGTTTGGCTGAAGATCATCTTGGGCACCATCCATCATCGCCCAGCCTCCAACTCCTCAAACTACATCAACACAGACCAGAAGTGCATTTTGTACTGCATCCACAAGGGTCTGAAGGTTTGCCTTCCTGCACTCCTCTTCAAATATCTTAGAGACTCTGTGAGAGATACCACAAATAACATGAAGCCCATAAACTACATTCCTCTCGGGAGGCTCATTTCTGACGTCCTGATTGAAAGCGGTCTCGTGGACCATCTGATACAGTTCAGACTCATGGAAGACGTGATGATAGATACTGGGAGAGCTCTTAACGCCCGCAATCTGAAGAGCATGGGAATTCTGAATCAAGTAAGGGTCAAACCAACTCTGGACACCTCCTAGGAAGCTCTTAAAGATCAGAGAAAGATCCCAAATGAACTCTATCTGTTCTCAAAGATCGACCCTCCAGAGGTAGTAATGTACTAGGTAGATGATCTGCGCAAACAAGGAGTAGTGTTCTCAGACTTCTCCTTAGACTGGCTGCCAGAATGTCCTCCAGACTTCATGAAGCGACCACGAGAACCATCTGAGAAGACAAATCAGGAGAAGAAAACAAAGATAGGAGAATCTTCTAGATCAAGACCTCCAATACCTCTGACTGGATCCTCTGGTAAGTCTGTCTCTCTCCCTTCTTATGCACAAGTTAAGTTTATTGCTTCCTCAATCCCTCAACAAACGCCCATATACACTAACTCAGAAAATCCTCCCTCAACCACCAGACCATCTAACCAACCCTCTCAAAAATTCAACCTGGCCACCACATCTCTACCCATTTCAGAAGAAGAAATGCTAAACGAAACAACCTCACCCTCCTCTTCTTCTTCTCCAGAATCACCACCCTACTATAACCTTTCATCAGACACTGAACCATCTGACCCTCACTCCCCAACTCTGGCTCAGCTCCAAACACGTGCTCTGGCCTCTCAACAGCCAACACAATCCATTCTGGAACCAGAAGTTACCTCCTCACCCACAGACGACCTAAACACAACCACATCTAACCCTCCACCATCCGAACCAATTCACGCTGAAACACAACCAAACAACTCTGAAATACCCCCACCAAATACATCCGCAGAACCACAAACTCCCACACTTCACTTAAGCCCTCCCACTTCTCCACCCCAAGCCTCTGAACCTGAAAACACCCTTCTAACCCTTGAGGAAGCAATAAAGGTGTTTGCAGAAGCTTCGATTGACAAGGTCAAGTCTCTGACCATCAACTCTGGCATCAATGGTGATCCCTCCGCTGTAAGCACTCACTGGAACAAAGTGATAAGTTGGATGACCTCTGAAGCCTTTAAGCTGAAGGGCCTCTCTAAGCAAGTCCGTAACGACTTTATCAGAGACGTTGAGATCAGACTTCAAAAGCGTCTAGCTAGGGAAGGTGAGGAGTGGGCACGCAAAGAAGCTGAAGAGAAAGCAAAACAAGAAGAACTACAAAGGATCAAGGACGCTGAGGCCAAAGCTCTAGCTGATGTTGCTGCTGCTGCTGAAACTGAAGCACAAGCCAAAGCTGCCACTGAAGAAGCAGCTCGTCTGGATGAATAATTTGCCGCCAGGGTAGAACACGATGCTCTGACTCAGGGGGAGTCCTCCACCTTTGTCCCTCTAGTCCTCAAAACCCTTGAAGAACTTCAGAAAGAACAGCAGGAAGTCCGAGCCAGATTGGATCAACAGGATTCCGTAAATGTCAACATTCAGAATCTGCTGACCCAGCTGCTCCAGAGGATGCCTCCACCTCCAAACCCTTAGGCACCTAGGATTTGTTTGCATTCTTATCTGTTGCTTGTTGTTCTTCTGGTTTGCTTGTCGTTTCCTGCATTCTTGTTTTTCTGCATTTCTGGCCTCTGTACCTGCTATCTATGAATATATATATATATATATATATATATATATATATATATATATATATATATATATATATATATATATATATATATATATATATATATATATATATATATATATATATATATCTTTTTGCTCATTGATTTTCACTAAGTCTTTTTGATTCTGACAAAAAGGGGGAGAACTAAAAACAGCTCTGATGAAAACATATATAACTTCTATCAAAACACTACAAACATTGTTTCTAATTTTTGACTTATAAATTTGCAGGAGAGTAGCTAGAAACACCAAATCACGGAAGGTCCGGTAAGAACTTCTGAACTCCCAGACTTAACTCAGGGGGGGCTCACTTCCATCTGATCTAAAACTCTTATCCAAAAAATGTTTCATCTCTAAATTAAAATTATTTTATCATCATCAAAAAGGGGGAGATTGAAAGAACAAAATTGGTTCTACAATAGAATTCCAAGTTTTTGATGATAACAAAGGATGAAACCAAAAATGGCACCCTAATGAAATTTTTCTAAGTGTGCAGGACTCTGAACAGCAACGGAGGATTCTGATCATTATATCAGATACAAACACTGGTCAGATACAAAATGCTAAAAGATCAGATGCCGCTAAGGAAGAAGTGCGCCCAAGAAGTTCTGAATCTGAGAAAAGCAAGACAGTAAAAAGAACCAGAAGCTCTAACATCTATTGGTCTTAGTTCTTATGATCTAGAAGACTAGTACTCTGAGAAGCTCTGATGAATTCAGACATGATCTCCTTCTGAAGAATGACTCCGATACAACAAGACTCTGATGAAGATTCACCAAGTTCAGAAAGAGTAACAGAAAGAATTTCTCATATGGAAAGAAAGTATTTTAAGAAAGAAGTTATTCAGGGAGACAAAATGGTTTTAGCAAGAAACACAGAAGTAATGACATTGAATGCTCATCAAAGACCAATATTTTGTCATCACTCCAACGGTTCTTCTCACTATTATATAAAGGACAGTCTACCTCATTGAGAGACACAACAACAATGCACAGAAAAAGTCATTCACATTCTCTCTCAATTTTTCACGAGCTGTTGCTCATACGTGAAAACTCTTGCTCTAACACTTTGTTGTAATACTTGCTTACTCTTAGAAGCACTTTCTATTACAAATCTATTTTGCTAAATTGTTGTTATTCCTCAAGTGACTCTGCGTAGTCTGTATACTTGAGAGGACTAAGAGACTATTCTCTTAGAGGATTGGTTGTGTAATATTTCAAGATTAGTGGATTAAGTCCTTTTTGAAGGCGAAATAACCTTGGCCTGGTGGACTGGAGTAGCTTTGTTTTCTAAGCGAACCAGTATAAAATTCTGTGGGTTCTTATTTTTGAAAAAGCTTTTATTTTCTAAAATAATTCAATCCCCCCTTTCTTGTTTTTCTCACCTTCAATTAGGTCATGGGACAATAAACACCACAATATCATATCAAGTCATGATAGAAAGAAAAAATAGTAGCAATCCATATCATGTAATGAGAGAACAAATAGAATGTAAACAATTGCAACCCATATCAAGTCATGGAAGAATAAATGAAGCAATAACAATCCATATCAAGTCATGGAAATAATATACAAACAATAGCAATCCATATCAAGTCATGGGAGAAGGTAAAAGCAAATAGAAATCCATATCAAGTCATGGGACAAAAAGATAGAAACCTGACAATTCATATCAAGTCATGAAAGAGATAAAGTAGTTCAATTCATACCAAAAGTAGTCCATATTAAGTCATGGAAAAACAGATAGAAAATGAACAAATCATATCAAGTCATGAAAGGGTAGATGAAATAATAACAATCCATATCAAGTCATGGAAGAGATAAAGCAGAAGACAAGTTATCAAGTCAAGATGG
The DNA here is from genome assembly GCF_024323335.1 of Lathyrus oleraceus. Classification (NCBI taxonomy): domain Eukaryota; kingdom Viridiplantae; phylum Streptophyta; class Magnoliopsida; order Fabales; family Fabaceae; genus Lathyrus; species Lathyrus oleraceus. Next base: position 221,740,462 of record NC_066579.1, read on the forward strand.
GGTCTAAGAGTAATGAAAGAAGTCATTCAAACTTCACACACAAATCAAAGTCAAGTAACTTGATAAACAAGTAAAGATATCATCCTAGAAAAGGAATCATTTATCAACCAGATGAACAAAGATTAAAAGAGGGATGCTCATAGGTCACAGGACATTGGAAAAATCTTCTTCAAAGAATCAAATACAACTTATAAACTTCAAAAGGTATCAACCAAAACCATAAGCTCAAAGTTCAAGCATAACCAAAGCCAGAAGATGTACATCATCCAAACAAGGAGTCCTTTATCCAAAGTAAAAGGAAATGTGAAATGGAATTGAGGCATAAAGAAATAGAATGATAACAATATCAAGATACCCAAAGAATGAATCCCAAACTCTTAAGAGCTTCACCATCTATCAAACCCAAAACTAGGTCAAGGAAGAAAAGAATATAGTTGTTAATATGTCATCATGATGAATGGTAATGGAGTACCACTCAAGGAATCATAAGAGAAATAAATAAGATTGCCAAGACCAAGTAAAACCTAAGTGTAGGCAAGAGAAATAAAATCCATTAGACTCATAGTTATTCAAGGTAGAATGCACAAAGCAAAATCCAATTGAGGGCTCCTAGAGCAAGTAAGAAGCAACCAAGGTAAGTAAGTTAAGAAAAAACCAAGTGGAGATGCTCAAAATAGTTCACATGGGTGGATTTGAGTTTACTAGACGATGATGATGAAATCAAGGTAGAAAATGAGAGAGATCCCCAATGGTTACACAAATTCAATCCAAAACAAACAACTAAATGCATAAATATGACACAAGGAAACAGACATGTCTTTCTTAATTTCAAGAAAAATAGTTAGAAGCAAAGATAAATTATGAAAAATTAACCATAGAAAGATGAGGTCAAAATCACAGTATAACCTTGAGATATTCTCAAAACCATGTGTAAAATATGTTCAAGTAATTAGATCATTTAGACTAGCATAAGAAAGTAGTCACTACAAAGATACCTTCAAAAATAGATTCAAAATTGACTCAAAATTACCAAACAAAACAAGAATGGAAACTTAAAAGACCTATATACATATGTCTACAAGTGTGCAAAATATTGGGTTAAAACTCAAAAAGGAAAAATTAAAATCAAGCCCTAACAAAGTAAGTTAGCATAGAAATATACATATAATAAAAAATGATGGAATAAATATTAAAATAAATTAAAAAATAAAATAAATAATATGAAAAATTAAATAACGCTTGAAATGTCCTTCATGAATTTAATTAATATTTTTGGCCTACAAGAAATATTTTAAATAGAATTAAATACAAGTGGACTTGACCATTAATCGGTCACATAAAATGAGGAATTAAAATGAGGAATTAAAATGCACAAAAACATGTGGACTTGACCATCAATCGGTCACATAAACTTAAGTCACTAAAAGACAAAAGCAATCCCTAACCAATCAGAAACAACCAACATATCGTCCCCAACCTTAAGCCAAGCAACATGAACCCTAAACCTAATTCCACAAGCATCACTTCCAATCCTAATATCCCATTCTACAGTGCATGAAAACGCATGAAATCAAAAGACAAAACATAGAACTCATGGAGCACTTCAATGGCATTTCAAGCCAAGTTAAAAAATAAGGTCTAGTTTAAGAGAAAAGTGGCATGAAAGTTGGAGAAAACTCATTATAATCAAACTTTAGCATGCTTAAAACATCACATATTTGAGTATACAAGTGAAAACAATGCAATGAAATAACTTCAATCAACACTATTGATCACCTATAGTATGTACATGTTTCAAAATGGATGTGATATGAAGAAAATATAACCTACCTAGTGGAGAAAATTCCACTGTTTCTTGATTCCAAGTGAGCTACAGAAGAAAAACCAACGAGGCTTGGTTCTTCTCTTCGAGCAAGGATGTTGTTGGATGATTAGCAAAAATGAATCTAGAAATGAAATAAACAAAGGCTCTTGGGAAGTGCTGCAGCTCCCAAACTTTTTTTTCCAAAGTGATCTCCTCCTCTTTAACTAGGTTAAAGTTTACTTATATATGTCGGCAAATGAAGTGTTATACTTTGCCCTTTGTACACACCCATTGGAGGGCAAGCTGGTCCAAAAATGCAGATGAGTCTTGGGTATGCAAAGTTGTGTTTGACTTGTGAGGAATGAGTGTGTTATGTTGTCTTTTGGGTGCTCATATGCAGTATGAAAGGGACATGTCTTATAGCTTAGGAAGAAGTGTGTATGAAGCAAGCTTGGTCAAAAGCACATTTCCTTCATTTGGAAAATCTGATACATGACATGCATGCATGGTATAACATGCTGCTTGGCTAAAAGGAGTAAAGATTGAAGTGCACTTAAGTGGAAAATAGTCTTGCTGCAAAGGAGTGTGATCAACTTTCAAGGATTAGAACAAATAGGTGATGTAGGAAGGCTTGCAACATGGTGACATTGAGCCAACACAACTTCATGCTCTTTTAGCCAAAAGGAGTAAATTAGAGCTTTTTGGAAAGAGGGGAATGCGAGGAATAAGTTTCATGTTAAGGTCGAATCCTAATAGGATCTAGAACCTTATGGAAATGATCATGAAGTATGTGGTTTAGAAAGAATGAAAACATGGAAAAGTTTCACTAAGTACACAAGCCATTCAATCAATCCAATACCACGACTTGTGAGAGTGATATCTTGAGCTATAGTGGTCCAAATGATTTTCCCTTGGAAGCAATGGAAAGGAGAGATATAATACTTTAACTTTCATGTTGGAAACCAATTGAGATGAAGCCCTTAAGGTCTAGAAAAACTGCCATGAACAATGCTTGATAATCCTGACTTAGGTACTTAAAAAAATTCTAAGTTTTGGAACAAATGGATGAATTTGAAACACCTTACTTTCCACGACCATATCTTGGACTATGATGATCCAATTGGCTTAATCTTAGTACCTTCTTGAAACTTGGATGGAGGAGAACAAAATCCATGTTAAGGCCAACTCGGTTTGGAGTCTTGATCATGTAGAAAAAAGGCCATAAAAGTAGTTGTTCACTAAGACTAAACTTACCAAAAATAGTAAGTTTCAAAACCCTAGTTTCCAATTTAAGAAACTTTCCACAATTCTTGATTTTTTATGAATCTCTTGACTTTTCTTGATCAAATTTCACACATAGACCAATTTTGACTTGAGGAACACATTGTTGACCAAAAAGATCAAAAGTTAACTTTTTAATTTGTCCAGTTGACTTTTTCCCAATTGAATCAAACCAACAATCATACGACCAATTGAACCTCTTACAAATGGAATTAATGACCAATCATTTACTCATAGACACTTAGGGACACATAGAATATCATGGAATCATGTTTTGCTCAAAAAGTCAGAAATAAACTGATTTGATCACAAGCCCTAAATACAGTCAAAAATGACAAGACAGGAGTGCACACCTTCAAAACCTTGATTCTCCTAGGGAAAATGGAGAAACTTGAGAGAAAAAGATCTCTTGTATAATGACAAGATGAAAATGAATCAAAAATTGGTCCATGAGTATGCCACATACTAATATAATCAAAACTTCTAGCTCAGGGATCCAAAGATAGGAGAGTGTGATCCAATTCCATTTTCTTGTAATTCTCATTCAACCGATGAAGCAATGGACCATTTGAGATATCCTAGGGTATAAGGAAATCCTTGTATATATAATGATCAAGAGGTTGAGGGTATCCCACCCTCCTTGCACTGATTATTACTTTTCTTCCTTCTAAAGCTTGAAGAAAGTCCCAAGAGGGATGCCTTGATCTCATAACCATAGAACCAATGATATGCATGAATGGATGTAATGACAAAAATAAGCCAACTATAGTAAAAAAGAAGAGGGTAAATTTTGGGGTATAATAATGACACCACTTTTATTTCATTTCTTGGTTCTGACACCACTTTTATTTCAGTTCTTGGTTATGACACCACTTTTATTTCATTTCTTAGTTATGACACCACTTTTATTTCTTGTCATTTATTAAAACACCACCTTTATTTCTTATCCTTGGTTAAAACACCACCTTTTCAATTCCTCATACCTAACAATAACAATCTCTTTCATAAAAGAACAATTGTAACCCATTCCTTAATAGTCAGACTAGAAGCTTAAAGCATCTGAACTAGGATCGAACCAGCTAACTTCAAAATACTTCTTTGATATAATTATAACATTGTTTCCTAAAAAGAACCAAAAAATACATGATTTTCTACCACGGACCATGAAGCTCTGATTTTCTCATTGCACCATGAGAATACGTAGGCACAAGGTTTCAAAATCTTGGCGAGCACATTAATTAATAAACCATTTTCCCTTCTTTATCAAAATCAATCGCAAGTAACCTTTGGATAATAACATCCATCCAGACAAAGAGTAATCAAAATGGTTTCCGTTGAGTATAACAAATGTGAGGGATGCTAATAATTTTGGCTTACATAACCGACTTCCTTACCCTTTTTCTCCTCCCTTTGGGTTTTATTGAAATTTTCTATTTCTCTTATAATAAATAAAATTTAATGGTGACTTTGTTGTATTTCGAGCGTGCGATGCACTCAGGTATTTTTCACAGGGCGACAATGAGGCAACATGATCTGAGGTTAATCACCGTACAGAGGAGAAAAGAGTATGAGGACACAAGTAATTTAAATAATATAGTCACGACAAGAAGTAAAAAAATTAGGTTGATAGAGTGGATTCCTAAGGCTAGCGGTATGGTGAAGCTGAACATAGATGGTGCGTGCAAGGATAGATATGCAGCTGGTTATATGGACATGATCTGGGATAGTAAAGGAACTTGGGTCAGAGGGTTATTGAAATCATTGGGTTAGTTTAGGGCTTTCATGGAAGAACTTTGGAGAGTTCTTGAAGGTCTAAAGCTCACCAAGGGACTGAGGTTGTACAGGGTGGCAATCAATGTGGACTCGATGGAAGTGCATTTGCATGCGATTGAGAATTGGAGAATGAGAAATGGTGAAGGATTGGCTTTAATTAAAAGGATTTTTAGTTTAATTGATACACATGAGGTCGTGAGAATGGAGCATTGATATAGAGAATCCAACAAGCATGCAGATGCTTTAGCAAATGTTGGTTGCGTTCTTGATTTGGAGTTGGTCGTGTTTGATTCGGTGCTGAGTGTTATAACTAGATTGCTATAGGAGGATGCTAGAGGTGTTACTATTTCTAGGTTGGTGTATTCCTAGTCTTTTTTCCTGCTAGGATTTGGCCCTCTTTTGAACAAAATAAAGGCAAATGATAGTGTCTTTTCTCAAAACAAGACGAATATTTTAGGGAGATTTAAGACATGTTTATAACTTAGGTAGGTAGTTGATTAAACACTTGTTGGTAGGAAGTAAGAATAATCTTCGAACTTATTCATTTTTAGTATCGGATGCTGAGTGAAACAAATATATAATTGGGTTAAATATATCATAGATCTCTAGAAATATCACATAATTCAATTCTAATCCCTCTAAAAAATTTCTTCGAACAATGGTCCTCATAAACTTTTCCGTCAATGGTATTGGCCTCTCCCGTTAAATTCCCCCAACGGAAGTTCAGGTGGAGTGACACATGGGAATTATTTTTGACACATGGCATAATGATGTTGGATTGTATTATTTTATAATTTGCTTTATTGAAAAAAACTAAGCGTCTTCTTCTTTCCAAAACAAAATATGTTTCTTCCTCAAAATTGATCATTTTCTTTCCCATAATATTTTGTAACAAGTTCCTATAAATTATTCCAATCAAACTCATTTCAATGCATCTTCCATTTCAAGGCAGAGCAAACCCGCTTCCTTTCATTCCATATATGCGAGCAACCATCTAGGGAGATTGTGTGTGTCATGCTTGTATGGTGTCATACCACTGCAAGAACAGACCTAACACATGAAGTTTTTTTTGGAGATATCCATTTTGTCAGGGCGATGATACTTGTAACTTATTCATATGGGATGAAGACATAGAATAAGGAAATGATGTTTATGAAGTTGTCGATGAATATGAGAGAAATACGAAGGAGTTAGAAATGGTTGAAAATTTGAAGGAGTTGTACGAATCTTCAAAGAAGAAGAACAAGAAAATGCAGAAGAAATTGAACTCAGAGGAATTTTTTAAAAAATTGAAGTTGATATGTTTTGTATTTTTGTTTATGCTAAACATGTATTTGATAATAAAGTGTAAATGTTGATGAGTGTATTGAAATACAATAGTGTTGATGAGTGTTAATTGATACTTAATCCATTAAATTGTAATTAAATTATTCGTAATTGAAACTTGGTAATTAGTTTAGTTAAAATTTTATCTCTTTGAAACTGTAATTTTACTAATAATTGTTGAATTGTAATTCCTTGTGTCGAAGCAGGTTGCTCGATAGAACAAGGATTTATCGAATAGCCTAGTGTATCGAGTTGTATTAGTGCGTCGAAGTGTCAAAGCATGTTACTTCATACATGATTTTGACTCAGGCCTAATTTTAATAATGTTAACTATTTTGGGCTTTTATAGTCTTGAGTTTTTCCTTAGGGAGTAAGCTAACCTAAATTTATAATTAGAGGGAGTAACCCTTATTCTTATAAGAACTCTGTCGCTACGCGAAAAATACATATTCGCCATCGGTTTTTATTTATTCCAAAGGAATGGGAAATTATCGAGAAAACCCCAAAGAATGGTCATCGCAACCACGAACAGGTTTGGAAGTCGGTTATGCAAGGGGAAGGTATTAGCACCCCTCACATCCATGGTATTCCATGGGAACCATCTAGGATGTTTATGCTTAAGTGTGTGTTGTTTGTCGAATGCTTGTTTGCCAAAGGTTTGCGGAGTGGAGGTAGATTTTAAATTAGTGTGCTCGCCAAGGAATGGATCCTCGTGCCTACGTATGCCCACTTGTTGAACTAGGAAATCAGAGCTTTCTTAGTTCGTGGGTTTAAAATTGTTTGTTTGTTTTGTTGATTTTATTACCTTGAAGAAGGGTTTTCGAGTGTGTCGCCCTAAGGCTCAAACAAAAGGTTTGAATGAGTTGAGTTGTTTTTATGTTTTGAGAAATTGTTATTGATTTCGGATTGCACTAAAGACTATGGATAAAGGTGAGTACCTCAAACTACCAAGCCAAACATCTTGTGTTTGAAGCATTCAGAATGAGTGTAGGAAAGCTCCAGTCTCATCCCTTCTTTATCGCTTAAGGCTCGTGACGTACGATCCTAATTGCCATTTATTGTGTTTTTGAGTTTGATTTGAAAAGACCGCTTGACGTTGGATCAAGGGTTTGTTTATTGTTTTTGATTTGAGAAAAGATCGCTTGACGTTGGATCAATGGTTTGATTACTGATTACGAAATGATGAGCGTTCCTAATGCCTAAGGAGTAACTAGCAAGCAATAAAAGAAAGCAAGTAAATGTGTACATCGGAAAGGGGATAGGGTTCATGTAAAGTACAAGGGAGGTGCGGAAATAAAAGATCTCATTGTCAGGTAGCCCAAGAGAAAGCCGTGTGTGTGCAATTGTGTCCTAAACTAGAAATCTCATAAAAGATTACAAGTCTTGAATTCTTGAATGCTCCTTCCAGCAGAGTCGCCAGCTGTCGCTACGCAAAAAATACAGAGTCGCCATCGGTTTTTATTTATTCCAAAGGAATGGGAAATTATCGAGAAAACCCCAAAGAATGGTCATCGCAACCACGAATAGGTTCGGAAGTCGGTTATGCAAGGGGAAGGTATTGGCACCCCTCACATCCATGGTATTCCATGGGAACCATCTAGGATGTTTATGCTTAAGTGTGTGTTGTTTATCGAATGCTTGCTTGCCAAAGGTTTGCGGAGTGGAGGTAGATTTTAAATTAGTGTGCTCGCCAAGGGATAGATCCTCGTGCCTACGTATGCTCACTTGTTGAAGCGAGAAATCAGAGCTTTCGTAGTTCGTGGGTTTAAAATTATTTGTTTGTTTTGTTGATTTTATTACCTTGAAGAAGGGTTTTCGAGTGTGTCGCCCTAAGGCTCAAACAAAAGGTTTGAATGAGTTGAGTTGTTTTTATGTTTTGAGAAATTGTTATTGATTTCGGATTGCACTAAAGACTATGGATAAAGGTGAGTACCTCAAACTACCAAGCCAAACATCTTGTGTTCGAAGCATTCAGAATGAGTGTAGGAAATCTCCAGTCTCATCCCTTCTTTATCGCTTAAGGCTCATGACGTACGATCCTAATTGCCATTTATTATGTTTTTGAGTTTGATTTGAAAAGACCGCTTGACGTTGGATCAAGGGTTTGTTTATTGTTTTTTATTTGAGAAAAGATCGCTTGACGTTGGATCAATGGTTTGATTATTGATTACGAAATGATGAGCGTTCCTAATGCCTAAGGAGTAACTAGCAAGCAATAAAAGAAAGCAAGTAAATGTGTACATTGGAAAGGGGATAGGGTTCATGTAAAGTACAAGGGAGGTGCGGAAATAAAAGATCTCATTGTCAGGTAGCCCAAGAGAAAGTCGTGTGTGTGCAATTGTGTCCTAAACTAGAAATCACATAAAATATTACAAGTCTTGAATTCTTGAATGCTCCTTCCAGCAGAGTCGCCAGCTGTCGCTACGCAAAAAATACAGAGTCGCCATCGGTTTTTATTTATTCCAAAGGAATGGGAAATTATCGAGAAAACCCCAAAGAATGGTCATCGCAACCACGAATAGGTTCGGAAGTCGGTTATGCAAGGGGAAGGTATTAGCACCCCTCACATCCATGGTATTCCATGGGAACCATCTAGGATGTTTATGCTTAAGTGTGTGTTGTTTATCGAATGCTTGCTTGCCAAAGGTTTGCGGAGTGGAGGTAGATTTTAAATTAGTGTGCTCGCCAAGGGATAGATCCTCGTTTCTACGTATGCTCACTTGTTGAAGCGAGAAATCAGAGCTTTCGTAGTTCGTGGGTTTAAAATTATTTGTTTGTGTTGTTGATTTTATTACCTTGAAGAAGGGTTTTCGAGTGTGTCGCCCTAAGGCTCAAACAAAAGGTTTGAATGAGTTGAGTTGTTTTTATGTTTTGAGAAATTGTTATTGATTTCGGATTGCACTAAAGACTATGGATAAAGGTGAGTACCTCAAACTACCAAGCCAAACATCTTGTATTCGAAGCATTCAGAATGAGTGTAGGAAATCTCCAGTCTCATCCCTTCTTTATCGCTTAAGGCTCATGATGTACGATCCTAATTGCCATTTATTGTGTTTTTGAGTTTGATTTGAAAAGACCGCTTGACGTTGGATCAAGGGTTTGTTTATTGTTTTTGATTTGAGAAAAGATCGCTTGACGTTGGATCAATGGTTTGATTATTGATTACGAAATGATGAGCGTTCCTAATGCCTAAGAAGTAACTAGCAAGCAATAAAAGAAAGCAAGTAAATGTGTACATCGGAAAGGGGATAGGGTTCATGTAAAGTACAAGGGAGGTGCGGAAATAAAAGATCTCATTGTCAGGTAGCCCAAGAGAAAGTCGTGTGTGTGCAATTGTGTCCTAAACTAGAAATCACATAAAATATTACAAGTCTTGAATTCTTGAATGCTCCTTCCAGCAGAGTCGCCAGCTGTCGCTACGCAAAAAATACAGAGTCGCCATCGGTTTTTATTTATTCCAAAGGAATGGGAAATTATCGAGAAAACCCCAAAGAATGGTCATCGCAACCACGAATAGGTTCGGAAGTCGGTTATGCAAGGGGAAGGTATTGGCACCCCTCACATCCATGGTATTCCATGGGAACCATCTAGGATGTTTATGCTTAAGTGTGTGTTGTTTATCGAATGCTTGCTTGCCAAAGGTTTGCGGAGTGGAGGTAGATTTTAAATTAGTGTGCTCGCCAAGGGGTAGATCCTCGTGCCTACGTATGCTCACTTGTTGAAGCGAGAAATCAAAGCTTTCGTAGTTCGTGGGTTTAAAATTATTTGTTTGTTTTGTTGATTTTATTACCTTGAAGAAGGGTTTTCGAGTGTGTCGCCCTAAGGCTGAAACAAAAGGTTTGAATGAGTTGAGTTATTTTTATGTTTTGAGAAATTGTTATTGATTTCGGATTGCACTAAAGACTATGGATAAAGGTGAGTACCTCAAACTACCAAGCCAAACATCTTGTGTTCGAAGCATTCAGAATGAGTGTAGGAAAGCTCCAGTCTCATCCCTTCTTTATCGCTTAAGGCTCATGACGTACGATCCTAATTGCCATTTATTGTGTTTTTGAGTTTGATTTGAAAAGACCGCTTGACGTTGGATCAAGGGTTTGTTTATTGTTTTTGATTTGAGAAAAGATCGCTTGACGTTGGATCAATGGTTTGATTATTGATTACGAAATGATGAGCGTTCCTAATGCCTAAGGAGTAACTAGCAAGCAATAAAAGAAAGCAAGTAAATGTGTACATCGGAAAGGGGATAAGGTTCATGTAAAGTACAAGGGAGGTGCGGAAATAAAAGATCTCATTGTCAGGTAGCCCAAGAGAAAGCCGTGTGTGTGCAATTGTGTCCTAACTTAGAAATCACATAAAAGATTACAAGTCTTGAATTCTTGAATGCTCCTTCCATCAGAGTCGCCAGCTGTCGCTACGCAAAAAATACAGAGTCGCCATCGGTTTTTATTTATTCCAAAGGAATGGGAAATTATCGAGAAAACCCCAAAGAATGGTCATCGCAACCACGAATAGGTTCGGAAGTCGGTTATGCAAAGGGAAGGTATTAGCACCCCTCACATCCATGGTATTCCATGGGAACCATCTAGGATGTTTATGCTTAAGTGTGTGTTGTTTATCGAATGCTTGCTTGCCAAAGGTTTGCGGAGTGGAGGTAGATTTTAAATTAGTGTGCTCGCCAAGGGATAGATCCTCGTGCCTACGTATGCTCACTTGTTGAAGCAAGAAATCAGAGCTTTCGTAGTTCGTGGGTTTAAAATTATTTGTTTGTTTTGTTGATTTTATTACCTTGAAGAAGGGTTTTCGAGTGTGTCGCCATAAGGCTCAAACAAAAGGTTTGAATGAGTTGAGTTGTTTTTATGTTTTGAGAAATTGTTATTGATTTCGGATTGCACTAAAGACTATGGATAAAGGTGAGTACCTCAAACTACCAAGCCAGACGTCTTGTGTTCGAAGCATTCAGAATGAGTGTAGGAAAGCTCCAGTCTCATCCCTTCTTTATCGCTTAAGGCTTATGACGTACGATCCTAATTGCCATTTATTGTGTTTTTGAGTTTGATTTGAAAAGACCGCTTGACGTTGGATCAAGGGTTTGTTTATTGTTTTTGATTTGAGAAAAGATCGCTTGACGTTGGATCAATGGTTTGATTATTGATTACGAAATGATGAGCGTTCCTAATGCCTAAGGAGTAACTAGCAAGCAATAAAAGAAAGCAAGAAAATGTGTACATCGGAAAGGGGATAAGGTTCATGTAAAGTACAAGGGAGGTGCGGAAATAAAAGATCTTATTGTCAGGTAGCCCAAGAGAAAGCCGTGTGTGTGCAATTGTGTCCTAAATTAGAAATCACATAAAAGATTACAAGTCTTGAATTCTTGAATGCTCCTTCCATCAGAGTCGCCAGCTGTCGCTACGCAAAAAATACAGAGTCGCCATCGGTTTTTATTTATTCCAAAGGAATGGGAAATTATCGAGAAAACCCCAAAGAATGGTCATCGCAACCACGAATAGGTTCGGAAGTCGGTTATGCAAAGGGAAGGTATTAGCACCCCTCACATCCATGGTATTCCATGGGAACCATCTAGGATGTTTATGCTTAAGTGTGTGTTGTTTATCGAATGCTTGCTTGCCAAAGGTTTGCGGAGTGGAGGTAGATTTTAAATTAGTGTGCTCGCCAAGGGATAGATCCTCGTGCCTACGTATGCTCACTTGTTGAAGCAAGAAATCAGAGCTTTCGTAGTTCGTGGGTTTAAAATTATTTGTTTGTTTTGTTGATTTTATTACATTGAAGAAGGGTTTTCGAGTGTGTCGCCATAAGGCTCAAACAAAAGGTTTGAATGAGTTGAGTTGTTTTTATGTTTTGAGAAATTGTTATTGATTTCGGATTGCACTAAAGACTATGGATAAAGGTGAGTACCTCAAACTACCAAGCCAGACGTCTTGTGTTCGAAGCATTCAGAATGAGTGTAGGAAAGCTCCAGTCTCATCCCTTCTTTATCGCTTAAGGCTCATGACGTACGATCCTAATTGCCATTTATTGTGTTTTTGAGTTTGATTTGAAAAGACCGCTTGACGTTGGATCAAGGGTTTGTTTATTGTTTTTGATTTGAGAAAAGATCGCTTGACGTTGGATCAATGGTTTGAATATTGATTACGAAATGATGAGCGTTCCTAATGCCTAAGGAGTAACTAGCAAGCAATAAAAGAAAGCAAGTAAATGTGTACATCGGAAAGGGGATAGGGTTCATGTAAAGTACAAGGGAGGTGCGGAAATAAAAGATCTCATTGTCAGGTAGCCCAAGAGAAAGCCGTGTGTGTGCAATTGTGTCCTAAACTAGAAATCACATAAAAGATTACAAGTCTTGAATTCTTGAATGCTCCTTCCAGCAGAGTCGCCAGCTGTCGCTACACAAAAAATACAGAGTCGCCATCGGTTTTTATTTATTCCAAAGGAATGGGAAATTATCGAGAAAACCCCAAAGAATGGTCATCGCAACCACGAATAGGTTCGGAAGTCGGTTATGCAAGGGGAAGGTATTAGCACCCCTCACATCCATGGTATTCCATGGGAACCATCTAGGATGTTTATGCTTAAGTGTGTGTTGTTTATCGAATGCTTGCTTGCCAAAGGTTTGCGGAGTGGAGGTAGATTTTAAATTAGTGTGCTCGCCAAGGGATAGATCCTCGTGCCTACGTATGCTCACTTGTTGAAGCAAGAAATCAGAGCTTTCGTAGTTCGTGGGTTTAAAATTATTTGTTTGTTTTGTTGATTTTATTACATTGAAGAAGGGTTTTCGAGTGTGTCGCCATAAGGCTCAAACAAAAGGTTTGAATGAGTTGAGTTGTTTTTATGTTTTGAGAAATTGTTATTGATTTCGGATTGCACTAAAGACTATGGATAAAGGTGAGTACCTCAAACTACCAAGCCAGACGTCTTGTGTTCGAAGCATTCAGAATGAGTGTAGGAAAGCTCCAGTCTCATCCCTTCTTTATCGCTTAAGGCTCATGACGTACGATCCTAATTGCCATTTATTGTGTTTTTGAGTTTGATTTGAAAAGACCACTTGACGTTGGATCAAGGGTTTGTTTATTGTTTTTGATTTGAGAAAAGATCGCTTGACGTTGGATCAATGGTTTGAATATTGATTACGAAATGATGAGCGTTCCTAATGCCTAAGGAGTAACTAGCAAGCAATAAAAGAAAGCAAGTAAATGTGTACATCGGAAAGGGGATAGGGTTCATGTAAAGTACAAGGGAGGTGCGGAAATAAAAGATCTCATTGTCAGGTAGCCCAAGAGAAAGCCGTGTGTGTGCAATTGTGTCCTAAACTAGAAATCACATAAAAGATTACAAGTCTTGAATTCTTGAATGCTCCTTCCAGCAGAGTCGCCAGCTGTCGCTACACAAAAAATACAGAGTCGCCATCGGTTTTTATTTATTCCAAAGGAATGGGAAATTATCGAGAAAACCCCAAAGAATGGTCATCGCAACCACGAATAGGTTCGGAAGTCGGTTATGCAAGGGGAAGGTATTAGCACTTCTCACATCCAAGGTATTCCATGGGAACCATCTAGGATGTTTATGCTTAAGTGTGTGTTGTTTATCGAATGCTTGCTTGCCAAAGGTTTGCGGAGTGGAGGTAGATTTTAAATTAGTGTGCTCGCCAAGGGGTAGATCCTCGTGCCTACGTATGCTCACTTGTTGAAGCGAGAAATCAGAGCTTTGGTAGTTCGTGGGTTTAAAATTATTTGTTTGTTTTGTTGATTTTATTACCTTGAAGAAGGGTTTTCGAGTGTGTCGCCCTAAGGCTGAAACAAAAGGTTTGAATGAGTTGAGTTATTTTTATGTTTTGAGAAATTGTTATTGATTTCGGATTGCACTAAAGACTATGGATAAAGGTGAGTACCTCAAACTACCAAGCCAAACATCTTGTGTTCGAAGCATTCAGAATGAGTGTAGGAAAGCTCCAGTCTCATCCCTTCTTTATCGCTTAAGGCTCATGATGTACGATCCTAATTGCCATTTATTGTGTTTTTGAGTTTGATTTGAAAAGACCGCTTGACGTTGGATCAAGGGTTTGTTTATTGTTTTTGATTTGAGAAAAGATCGCTTGACGTTGGATCAATGGTTTGATTATTGATTACGAAATGATGAGCGTTCCTAATGCCTAAGGAGTAACTAGCAAGCAATAAAAGAAAGCAAGTAAATGTGTACATCGGAAAGGGGATAGGGTTCATGTAAAGTACAAGGGAGGTGCAGAAATAAAAGATCTCATTGTCAGGTAGCCCAAGAGAAAGCCATGTGTGTGCAATTGTGTCCTAAACTAGAAATCACATAAAAGATTACAAGTCTTGAATTCTTGAATGCTCCTTCCAGCAGAGTCGCCAGCTGTCGCTACGCAAAAAATACATAGTCGCCATCGGTTTTTATTTATTCCAAAGGAATGGGAAATTATCGAGAAAACCCCAAAGAATGGTCATCGCAACCACGAATAGGTTCGGAAGTCGGTTATGCAAGGGGAAGGTATTAGCACCCCTCACATCCATGGTATTCCATGGGAACCATCTAGGATGTTTATGCTTAAGTGTGTGTTGTTTATCGAATGCTTGCTTGCCAAAGGTTTGCGGAGTGGAGGTAGATTTTAAATTAGTGTGCTCGCCAAGGGATAGATCCTCGTGCCTACGTATGCTCACTTGTTGAAGCGAGAAATCAGAGCTTTCGTAGTTCGTGGGTTTAAAATTATTTGTTTGTTTTGTTGATTTTATTACCTTGAAGAAGGGTTTTCGAGTGTGTCGCCCTAAGGCTCAAACAAAAGGTTTAAATGAGTTGAGTTGTTTTTATGTTTTGAGAAATTGTTATTGATTTCGGATTGCACTAAAGACTATGGATAAAGGTGAGTACCTCAAACTACCAAGCCAAACATCTTGTGTTCGAAGCATTCAGAATGAGTGTAGGAAAGCTCCAGTCTCATCCCTTCTTTATCGCTTAAGGCTCATGACGTACGATCCTAATTGCCATTTATTGTGTTTTTGAGTTTGATTTGAAAAGACCGCTTGACGTTGGATCAAGGGTTTGTTTATTGTTTTTGATTTGAGAAAAGATCGCTTGACGTTGGATCAATGGTTTGATTATTGATTACGAAATGATGAGCGTTCCTAATGCCTAAGGAGTAACTAGCAAGCAATAAAAGAAAGCAAGTAAATGTGTACATCGGAAAGGGGATAGGGTTCATGTAAAGTACAAGGGAGGTGCGGAAATAAAAGATCTCATTGTCAGGTAGCCCAAGAGAAAGCCGTGTGTGTGCAATTGTGTCCTAAACTAGAAATCACATAAAAGATTACAAGTCTTGAATTCTTGAATGCTCCTTCCAGCAGAGTCGCCAGCTGTCGCTACGCAAAAAATACATAGTCGCCATTGGTTTTTATTTATTCCAAAGGAATGGGAAATTATCGAGAAAACCCCAAAGAATGGTCATCGCAACCACGAATAGGTTCGGAAGTCGGTTATGCAAGGGGAAGGTATTAGCGCCCCTCACATCCATGGTATTCCATGGGAACCATCTAGGATGTTTATGCTTAAGTGTGTGTTGTTTATCGAATGCTTGCTTGCCAAAGGTTTGCGGAGTGGAGGTAGATTTTAAATTAGTGTGCTCGCCAAGGGATAGATCCTCGTGCCTACGTATGCTCACTTGTTGAAGCGAGAAATCAGAGCTTTCGTAGTTCGTGGGTTTAAAATTATTTGTTTGTTTTGTTGATTTTATTACCTTGAAGAAGGGTTTTCGAGTGTTTCGCCCTAAGGCTCAAACAAAAGGTTTGAATGAGTTGAGTTGTTTTTATGTTTTGAGAAATTGTTATTGATTTCGGATTGCACTAAAGACTATGGATAAAGGTGAGTACCTCAAACTACCAAGCCAAACATCTTGTGTTCGAAGCATTCAGAATGAGTGTAGGAAAGCTCCAGTCTCATCCCTTCTTTAACGCTTAAGGCTCATGACGTACGATCCTAATTGCCATTTATTGTGTTTTTGAGTTTGATTTGAAAAGACCGCTTGACGTTGGATGAAGGGTTTGTTTATTGTTTTTGATTTGAGAAAAGATCGCTTGACGTTGGATCAATGGTTTGATTATTGATTACGAAATGATGAGCGTTCCTAATGCCTAAGGAGTAACTAGCAAGCAATAAAAGAAAGCAAGTAAATGTGTACATCGGAAAGGGGATAGGGTTCATGTAAAGTACAAGGGAGGTGCGGAAATAAAAGATCTCATTGTCAGGTAGCCCAAGAGAAAGCCGTGTGTGTGCAATTGTGTCCTAAACTAGAAATCTCATAAAAGATTACAAGTCTTGAATTCTTGAATGCTCCTTCCAGCAGAGTCGCCAGCTGTCGCTACGCAAAAAATACATAGTCGCCATCGGTTTTTATTTATTCCAAAGGAATGGGAAATTATCGAGAAAACCCCAAAGAATGGTCATCGCAACCACGAATAGGTTCGGAAGTCGGTTATGCAAGGGGAAGGTATTAGCACCCCTCACATCCATGGTATTCCATGGGAACCATCTAGGATATTTATGCTTAAGTGTGTGTTGTTTATCGAATGCTTGCTTGCCAAAGGTTTGCGGAGTGATGGTAGATTTTAAATTAGTGTGCTCGCCAAGGGATAGATCCTCGTGCCTACGTATGCTCACTTGTTGAAGCGAGAAATCAGAGCTTTCGTAGTTCGTGGGTTTAAAATTATTTGTTTGTTTTGTTGATTTTATTACCTTGAAGAAGGGTTTTCGAGTGTGTCGCCCTAAGGCTCAAACAAAAGGTTTAAATGAGTTGAGTTGTTTTTATGTTTTGAGAAATTGTTATTGATTTCGGATTGCACTAAAGACTATGGATAAAGGTGAGTACCTCAAACTACCAAGCCAAACATCTTGTGTTCGAAGCATTCAGAATGAGTGTAGGAAAGCTCCAGTCTCATCCCTTCTTTATCGCTTAAGGCTCATGACGTACGATCCTAATTGCCGTTTATTGTGTTTTTGAGTTTGATTTGAAAAGACCGCTTGACGTTGGATCAAGGGTTTGTTTATTGTTTTTGATTTGAGAAAAGATCGCTTGACGTTGGATCAATGGTTTGATTATTGATTACGAAATGATGAGCGTTCCTAATGCCTAAGGAGTAACTAGCAAGCAATAAAAGAAAGCAAGTAAATGTGTACATAGGAAAGGGGATAGGGTTCATGTAAAGTACAAGGGAGGTGCGGAAATAAAATATCTCATTGTCAGGTAGCCCAAGAGAAAGCCGTGTGTGTGCAATTGTGTCCTAAACTAGAAATCACATAAAAGATTACAAGTCTTGAATTCTTGAATGCTCCTTCCATCAGAGTCGCCAGCTGTCGCTACGCAAAAAATACATAGTCGCCATCGGTTTTTATTTATTCCAAAGGAATGGGAAATTATCGAGAAAACCCCAAAGAATGGTCATCGCAACCACGAATAGGTTCGGAAGTCGGTTATGCAAGGGGAAGGTATTAGCACCCCTCACATCCATGGTATTCCATGGGAACCATCTAGGATGTTTATGCTTAAGTGTGTGTTGTTTATCGAATGCTTGCTTGCCAAAGGTTTGCGGAGTGGAGGTAGATTTTAAATTAGTGTGCTCGCCAAGGGATAGATCCTCGTGCCTACGTATGCTCACTTGTTGAAGCGAGAAATCAGAGCTTTCGTAGTTCGTGGGTTTAAAATTATTTGTTTGTTTTGTTGATTTTATTACCTTGAAGAAGGGTTTTCGAGTGTGTCGCCCTAAGGCTCAAACAAAAGGTTTAAATGAGTTGAGTTGTTTTTATGTTTTGAGAAATTGTTATTGATTTCGGATTGCACTAAAGACTATGGATAAAGGTGAGTACCTCAAACTACCAAGCCAAACATCTTGTGTTCGAAGCATTCAGAATGAGTGTAGGAAAGCTCCAGTCTCATCCCTTCTTTATCGCTTAAGGCTCATGACGTACGATCCTAATTGCCATTTATTGTGTTTTTGAGTTTGATTTGAAAAGACCGCTTGACGTTGGATCAAGGGTTTGTTTATTGTTTTTGATTTGAGAAAAGATCGCTTGACGTTGGATCAATGGTTTGATTATTGATTACGAAATGATGAGCGTTCCTAATGCCTAAGGAGTAACTAGCAAGCAATAAAAGAAAGCAAGTAAATGTGTACATCGGAAAGGGGATAGGGTTCATGTAAAGTACAAGGGAGGTGCGGAAATAAAAGATCTCATTGTCCGGTAGCCCAAGAGAAAGCCGTGTGTGTGCAATTGTGTCCTAAACTAGAAATCACATAAAAGATTACAAGTCTTGAATTCTTGAATGCTCCTTCCATCAGATTCGCCAGCTGTCGCTACGCAAAAAATACAGAGTCGCCATCGGTTTTTATTTATTCCAAAGGAATGGGAAATTATCGAGAAAACCCCAAAGAATGGTCATCGCAACCACGAATAGGTTCGGAAGTCGGTTATGCAAGGGGAAGGTATTAGCACCCCTCACATCCATGGTATTCCATGGGAACCATCTAGGATGTTTATGCTTAAGTGTGTGTTGTTTATCGAATGCTTGCTTGCCAAAGGTTTGCGGAGTGGAGGTAGATTTTAAATTAGTGTGCTCGCCAAGGGATAGATCCTCATGCCTACGTATGCTCACTTGTTGAAGCGAGAAATCAGAGCTTTCGTAGTTCGTGGGTTTAAAATTATTTGTTTGTTTTGTTGATTTTATTACCTTGAAGAAGGGTTTTCGAGTGTGTCGCCCTAAGGCTCAAACAAAAGGTTTAAATGAGTTGAGTTGTTTTTATGTTTTGAGAAATTGTTATTGATTTCGGATTGCACTAAAGACTATGGATAAAGGTGAGTACCTCAAACTACCAAGCCAAACATCTTGTGTTCGAAGCTTTCAGAATGAGTGTAGGAAAGCTCCAGTCTCATCCCTTCTTTATCGCTTAAGGCTCATGACGTACGATCCTAATTGCCATTTATTGTGTTTTTGAGTTTGATTTGAAAAGACCGCTTGACGTTGGATCAAGGGTTTGTTTATTGTTTTTGATTTGAGAAAAGATCGCTTGACGTTGGATCAATGGTTTGATTATTGATTACGAAATGATGAGCGTTCCTAATGCCTAAGGAGTAACTAGCAAGCAATAAAAGAAAGCAAGTAAATGTGTACATCGGAAAGGGGATAGGGTTCATGTAAAGTACAAGGGAGGTGCGGAAATAAAAGATCTCATTGTCAGGTAGCCCAAGAGAAAGCCGTGTGTGTGCAATTGTGTCCTAAACTAGAAATCACATAAAAGATTACAAGTCTTGAATTCTTGAATGCTCCTTCCAGCAGAGTCGCCAGCTGTCGCTACGCAAAAAATACATAGTCGCCATCGGTTTTTATTTATTCCAAAGGAATGGGAAATTATCGAGAAAACCCCAAAGAATGGTCATCGCAACCACGAATAGGTTCGGAAGTCGGTTATGCAAGGGGAAGGTATTAGCGCCCCTCACATCCATGGTATTCCATGGGAACCATCTAGGATGTTTATGCTTAAGTGTGTGTTGTTTATCGAATGCTTGCTTGCCAAAGGTTTGCGGAGTGGAGGTAGATTTTAAATTAGTGTGCTCGCCAAGGGATAGATCCTCGTGCCTACGTATGCTCACTTGTTGAAGCGAGAAATCAGAGCTTTCGTAGTTCGTGGGTTTAAAATTATTTGTTTGTTTTGTTGATTTTATTACCTTGAAGAAGGGTTTTCGAGTGTTTCGCCCTAAGGCTCAAACAAAAGGTTTGAATGAGTTGAGTTGTTTTTATGTTTTGAGAAATTGTTATTGATTTCGGATTGCACTAAAGACTATGGATAAAGGTGAGTACCTCAAACTACCAAGCCAAACATCTTGTGTTCGAAGCATTCAGAATGAGTGTAGGAAAGCTCCAGTCTCATCCCTTCTTTAACGCTTAAGGCTCATGACGTACGATCCTAATTGCCATTTATTGTGTTTTTGAGTTTGATTTGAAAAGACCGCTTGACGTTGGATGAAGGGTTTGTTTATTGTTTTATATTTGAGAAAAGATCGCTTGACGTTGGATCAATGGTTTGATTATTGATTACGAAATGATGAGCGTTCCTAATGCCTAAGGAGTAACTAGCAAGCAATAAAAGAAAGCAAGTAAATGTGTACATCGGAAAGGGGATAGGGTTCATGTAAAGTACAAGGGAGGTGCGGAAATAAAAGATCTCATTGTCAGGTAGCCCAAGAGAAAGCCGTGTGTGTGCAATTGTGTCCTAAACTAGAAATCACATAAAAGATTACAAGTCTTGAATTCTTGAATGCTCCTTCTAGCAGAGTCGCCAGCTGTCGCTACGCAAAAAATACATAATCGCCATTGGTTTTTATTTATTCCAAAGGAATGGGAAATTATCGAGAAAACCCCAAAGAATGGTCATCGCAACCACGAATAGGTTCGGAAGTCGGTTATGCAAGGGGAAGGTATTAGCACCCCTCACATCCATGGTATTCCATGGGAACCATCTAGGATATTTATGCTTAAGTGTGTGTTGTTTATCGAATGCTTGCTTGCCAAAGGTTTGCGGAGTGGAGGTAGATTTTAAATTAGTGTGCTCGCCAAGGGATAGATCCTCGTGCCTACGTATGCTCACTTGTTGAAGCGAGAAATCAGAGCTTTCGTAGTTCGTGGGTTTAAAATTATTTGTTTGTTTTGTTGATTTTATTACCTTGAAGAAGGGTTTTCGAGTGTGTCGCCCTAAGGCTCAAACAAAAGGTTTAAATGAGTTGAGTTGTTTTTATGTTTTGAGAAATTGTTATTGATTTCGGATTGCACTAAAGACTATGGATAAAGGTGAGTACCTCAAACTACCAAGCCAAACATCTTGTGTTCGAAGCATTCAGAATGAGTGTAGGAAAGCTCCAGTCTCATCCCTTCTTTATCGCTTAAGGCTCATGACGTACGATCCTAATTGCCGTTTATTGTGTTTTTGAGTTTGATTTGAAAAGACCGCTTGACGTTGGATCAAGGGTTTGTTTATTGTTTTTGATTTGAGAAAAGATCGCTTGACGTTGGATCAATGGTTTGATTATTGATTACGAAATGATGAGCGTTCCTAATGCCTAAGGAGTAACTAGCAAGCAATAAAAGAAAGCAAGTAAATGTGTACATCGGAAAGGGGATAGGGTTCATGTAAAGTACAAGGGAGGTGCGGAAATAAAATATCTCATTGTCAGGTAGCCCAAGAGAAAGCCGTGTGTGTGCAATTGTGTCCTAAACTAGAAATCACATAAAAGATTACAAGTCTTGAATTCTTGAATGCTCCTTCCATCAGAGTCGCCAGCTGTCGCTACGCAAAAAATACATAGTCGCCATCGGTTTTTATTTATTCCAAAGGAATGGGAAATTATCGAGAAAACCCCAAAGAATGGTCATCGCAACCACGAATAGGTTCGGAAGTCGGTTATGCAAGGGGAAGGTATTAGCACCCCTCACATCCATGGTATTCCATGGGAACCATCTAGGATGTTTATGCTTAAGTGTGTGTTGTTTATCGAATGCTTGCTTGCCAAAGGTTTGCGGAGTGGAGGTAGATTTTAAATTAGTGTGCTCGCCAAGGGATAGATCCTCGTGCCTACGTATGCTCACTTGTTGAAGCGAGAAATCAGAGCTTTCGTAGTTCGTGGGTTTAAAATTATTTGTTTGTTTTGTTGATTTTATTACCTTGAAGAAGGGTTTTCGAGTGTGTCGCCCTAAGGCTCAAACAAAAGGTTTAAATGAGTTGAGTTGTTTTTATGTTTTGAGAAATTGTTATTGATTTCGGATTGCACTAAAGACTATGGATAAAGGTGAGTACCTCAAACTACCAAGCCAAACATCTTGTGTTCGAAGCATTCAGAATGAGTGTAGGAAAGCTCCAGTCTCATCCCTTCTTTATCGCTTAAGGCTCATAACGTACGATCCTAATTGCCATTTATTGTGTTTTTGAGTTTGATTTGAAAAGACCGCTTGACGTTGGATCAAGGGTTTGTTTATTGTTTTTGATTTGAGAAAAGATCGCTTGACGTTGGATCAATGGTTTGATTATTGATTACGAAATGATGAGCGTTCCTAATGCCTAAGGAGTAACTAGCAAGCAATAAAAGAAAGCAAGTAAATGTGTACATCGGAAAGGGGATAGGGTTCATGTAAAGTACAAGGGAGGTGCAGAAATAAAAGATCTCATTGTCCGGTAGCCCAAGAGAAAGCCGTGTGTGTGCAATTGTGTCCTAAACTAGAAATCACATAAAAGATTACAAGTCTTGAATTCTTGAATGCTCCTTCCATCAGAGTCGCCAGCTGTCGCTACGCAAAAAATACATAGTCGCCATCGGTTTTTATTTATTCCAAAGGAATGGGAAATTATCGAGAAAACCCCAAAGAATGGTCATCGCAACCACGAATAGGTTCGGAAGTCGGTTATGCAAGGGGAAGGTATTAGCACCCCTCACATCCATGGTATTCCATGGGAACCATCTAGGATGTTTATGCTTAAGTGTGTGTTGTTTATCGAATGCTTGCTTGCCAAAGGTTTGCGGAGTGGAGGTAGATTTTAAATTAGTGTGCTCGCCAAGGGATAGATCCTCGTGCCTACGTATGCTCACTTGTTGAAGCGAGAAATCAGAGCTTTCGTAGTTCGTGGGTTTAAAATTATTTGTTTGTTTTGTTGATTTTATTACCTAGAAGAAGGGTTTTCGAGTGTTTCGCCCTAAGGCTCAAACAAAAGGTTTGAATGAGTTGAGTTGTTTTTATGTTTTGAGAAATTGTTATTGATTTCGGATTGCACTAAAGACTATGGATAAAGGTGAGTACCTCAAACTACCAAGCCAAACATCTTGTGTTCGAAGCATTCAGAATGAGTGTAGGAAAGCTCCAGTCTCATCCCTTCTTTATCGCTTAAGGCTCATGACGTACGATCCTAATTGCCATTTATTGTGTTTTTGAGTTTGATTTGAAAAGACCGCTTGACGTTGGATCAAGGGTTTGTTTATTGTTTTTGATTTGAGAAAAGATCGCTTGACGTTGGATCAATGGTTTGATTATTGATTACGAAATGATGAGCGTTCCTAACGCCTAAGGAGTAACTAGCAAGCAATAAAAGAAAGCAAGTAAATGTGTACATCGGAAAGGGGATAGGGTTCATGTAAAGTACAAGGGAGGTGCGGAAATAAAAGATCTCATTGTCAGGTAGCCCAAGAGAAAGCCGTGTGTGTGCAATTGTGTCCTAAACTAGAAATCACATAAAAGATTACAAGTCTTGAATTCTTGAATGCTCCTTCCATCAGAGTCGCCAGCTGTCGCTACGCAAAAAATACAGAGTCGCCATCGGTTTTTATTTATTCCAAAGGAATGGGAAATTATCGAGAAAACCCCAAAGAATGGTCATCGCAACCACGAATAGGTTCGGAAGTCGGTTATGCAAGGGGAAGGTATTAGCACCCCTCACATCCATGGTATTCCATGGGAACCATCTAGGATGTTTATGCTTAAGTGTGTGTTGTTTATCGAATGCTTGCTTACCAAAGGTTTGCGGAGTGGAGGTAGATTTTAAATTAGTGTGCTCGCCAAGGGATAGATCCTCGTGCCTACGTATGCTCACTTGTTGAAGCGAGAAATCAGAGCTTTCGTAGTTCGTGGGTTTAAAATTATTTGTTTGTTTTGTTGATTTTATTACCTTGAAGAAGGGTTTTCGAGTGTTTCGCCCTAAGGCTCAAACAAAAGGTTTGAATGAGTTGAGTTGTTTTTATGTTTTGAGAAATTGTTATTGATTTCGGATTGCACTAAAGACTATGGATAAAGGCGAGTACCTCAAACTACCAAGCCAAACATCTTGTGTTCGAAGCATTCAGAATGAGTGTAGGAAAGCTCCAGTCTCATCCCTTCTTTATCGCTTAAGGCTCATGACGTACGATCCTAATTGCCATTTATTGTGTTTTTGAGTTTGATTTGAAAAGACCGCTTGACGTTGGATTAGGGGTTTGTTTATTGTTTTTTATTTGAGAAAAGATCGTTTGACGTTGGATCAATGGTTTGAATATTGATTACGAAATGATGAGCGTTCCTAATGCCTAAGGAGTAACTAGCAAGCAATAAAAGAAAGCAAGTAAATGTGTACATCGGAAAGGGGATAGGGTTCATGTAAAGTACAAGGGAGGTGCGGAAATAAAAGATCTCATTGTCAGGTAGCCCAAGAGAAAGCCGTGTGTGTGCAATTGTGTCCTAAACTAGAAATCACATAAAAGATTACATGTCTTGAATTCTTGAATGCTCCTTCCAGCAGAGTCGCCAGCTGTCGCTACGCAAAAAATACAGAGTCGCCATCGGTTTTTATTTATTCCAAAGGAATGAGAAATTATCGAGAAAACCCCAAAGAATGGTCATCGCAACCACGAATAGGTTCGGATGTCGGTTACGCAAGGGGAAGGTATTATCACCCCTCACATCCATGGTATTCCATGGGAACCATCTAGGATGTTTATGCTTAAGTGTGTGTTGTTTATCGAATGCTTGCTTGCCAAAGGTTCGCGGAGTGGAGGTAGATTTTAAATTAGTGTGCTCGCCAAGGGATAGATCCTCGTGCCTACGTATGCTCACTTGTTGAAGCGAGAAATCAGAGCTTTGGTAGTTCGTGGGTTTAAAATTATTTGTTTGTTTTGTTGATTTTATTACCTTGAAGAAGGGTTTTCGAGTGTGTCGCCCTAAGGCTCAAACAAAAGGTTTGAATGAGTTGAGTTGTTTTTATGTTTTGTGAAATTGTTATTGATTTCGGATTGCACTAAAGACTATGGATAAAGGCGAGTACCTCAAACTACCAAGCAAAACATCTTGTGTTCGAAGCATTCAGAATGAGTGTAGGAAAGCTCCAGTCTCATCCCTTCTTTATCGCTTAAGGCTCATGACGTACGATCCTAATTGCCATTTATTGTGTTTTTGAGTTTGATTTGAAAAGACCGCTTGACGTTGGATTAGGGGTTTGTTTATTGTTTTTGGTTTGAGAAAAGATCGTTTGACGTTGGATCAATGGTTTGAATATTGATTACGAAATGATGAGCGTTCCTAATGCCTAAGGAGTAACTAGCAAGCAATAAAAGAAAGCAAGTAAATGTGTACATCGGAAAGGGGATAGGGTTCATGTAAAGTACAAGGGAGGTGCGGAAATAAAAGATCTCATTGTCAGGTAGCCCAAGAGAAAGCCGTGTGTGTGCAATTGTGTCCTAAACTAGAAATCACATAAAAGATTACATGTCTTGAATTCTTGAATGCTCCTTCCAGCAGAGTCGCCAGCTGTCGCTACGCAAAAAATACAGAGTCGCCATCGGTTTTTATTTATTCCAAAGGAATGGGAAATTATCGAGAAAACCCCAAAGAATGGTCATCGCAACCACGAATAGGTTCGGATGTCGGTTACGCAAGGGGAAGGTATTATCACCCCTCACATCCATGGTATTCCATGGGAACCATCTAGGATGTTTATGCTTAAGTGTGTGTTGTTTATCGAATGCTTGCTTGCCAAAGGTTCGCGGAGTGGAGGTAGATTTTAAATTAGTGTGCTCGCCAAGGGATAGATCCTCGTGCCTACGTATGCTCACTTGTTGAAGCGAGAAATCAGAGCTTTCGTAGTTCGTGGGTTTAAAATTATTTGTTTGTTTTGTTGATTTTATTACCTTGAAGAAGGGTTTTCGAGTGTGTCGCCCTAAGGCTCAAACAAAAGGTTTGAATGAGTTGAGTTGTTTTTATGTTTTGAGAAATTGTTATTGATTTCGGATTGCACTAAAGACTATGGATAAAGGTGAGTACCTCAAACTACCAAGCCAAACATCTTGTGTTCGAAGCATTCAGAATGAGTGTAGGAAAGCTCCAGTCTCATCCCTTCTTTATCGCTTAAGGCTCATGACGTACGATCCTAATTGCCATTTATTGTGTTTTTGAGTTTGATTTGAAAAGACCGCTTGACGTTGGATCAAGGGTTTGTTTATTGTTTTTGGTTTGAGAGAAGATCGCTTGACGTTGGATCAATGGTTTGATTATTGATTACGAAATGATGAGCGTTCCTAATGCCTAAGGAGTAACTAGCAAGCAATAAAAGAAAGCAAGTAAATGTGTACATCGGAAAGGGGATAGGGTTCATATAAAGTACAAGGGAGGTGCGGAAATAAAAGATCTCATTGTCAGGTAGCCCAAGAGAAAGCCGTGTGTGTGCAATTGTGTCCTAAACTAGAAATCACATAAAAGATTACAAGTCTTGAATTCTTGAATGCTCCTTCCAGCAGAGTCGCCAGCTGTCGCTACGCAAAAAATACAGAGTCGCCATCGGTTGTTATTTATTCCAAAGGAATGGGAAATTATCGAGAAAACCCCAAAGAATGGTCATCACAACCACGAATAGGTTCGGAAGTCGGTTATGCAAGGGGAAGGTATTAGCACCCCTCACATTCATGGTATTCCATGGGAACCATCTAGGATGTTTATGCTTAAGTGTGTGTTGTTTATCGAATGCTTGCTTGCCAAAGGTTTGCGGAGTGGAGGTAGATTTTAAATTAGTGTGCTCGCCAAGGGATAGATCCTCGTGCCTACGTATGCTCACTTGTTGAAGCGAGAAATCAGAGCTTTCGTAGTTCATGGGTTTAAAATTATTTGTTTGTTTTGTTGATTTTATTACCTTGAAGAAGGGTTTTCGAGTGTGTCGCCCTAAGGCTCAAACAAAAGGTTTGAATGAGTTGAGTTGTTTTTATGTTTTGAGAAATTGTTATTGATTTCGGATTGCACTAAAGACTATGGATAAAGGTGAGTACCTCAAACTACCAAGCCAAACATCTTGTGTTCGAAGCATTCAGAATGAGTGTAGGAAAGCTCCAGTCTCATCCCTTCTTTATCGCTTAAGGCTCATGACGTACGATCCTAATTGCCATTTATTGTGTTTTTGAGTTTAATTTGAAAAGACCGCTTGACGTTGGATCAAGGGTTTGTTTATTGTTTTTGATTTGAGAAAAGATCGCTTGACGTTGGATCAATGGTTTGATTATTGATTACGAAATGATGAGCGTTCCTAATGCCTAAGGAGTAACTAGCAAGCAATAAAAGAAAGCAAGTAAATGTGTACATCGGAAAGAGGATAGGGTTCATGTAAAGTACAAGGGAGGTGCGGAAATAAAAGATCTCATTGTCAGGTAGCCCAAGAGAAAGCCGTGTGTGTGCAATTGTGTCCTAAACTAGAAATCACATAAAAGATTACAAGTCTTGAATTCTTGAATGCTCCTTCCATGTTAGGGTTGAATAATTGTCCAAGGTCTTTTGCAAAGGTCCTAACAACAATCTCAAAGTCCAATCCCATGTCCATTACATGCTAAGGGAATTTTCTTATTTTTGTCTGTTTTAAGTCTTCACCATTTTTAGATTCATTTTAGAATGAGATGAATGATGTACAATATGATAAAAAGCAAAATAAAAGCAACATAAGGTAAATGACAAAAATTAAACGTTAGGAGCGGAAATTAAAAGTTAGACACAAGATTAAAAGAGTTAGAAGTTAGAATGTGGAAATTAAAGAATTTAGAAATTAATTGTTAGATGTTAAGATTAATCAAAATCAAAAGAAAAGTTATAAGAGAATTATTAACTAATAATAGCAAGAAATAAGATTCTATAATTAACCAATTATCAAAATCAATTCTAATTATCAACAAATCTAATTTAATCTAACCAATTACCAAAATCAAATCAATTCTAAACAATTAAAAAATTGAACCTAAACAATTAACAATTCTAAACTCTAGACAATTAATCTAATTAATATCTAATTATAGTAAAACTCTAAAACAATTCTAAAAGTATTTCTAGTTCTAATCTAATTATTATATCCTAATTAGACTACTTATATCCTAACTAATCCTAAAACTCAACGGTATCCTAATGTTAATCTAATCATTATTATATATAACTAGTTTTATCCTAATTATCATTAGTTATCCTAATTACTGTTAACTATCCTAATAACTAATTATTCCAATTAATCCTAGGATTATCTCTATTAATTATCCAGAATGGACCTTGGATTTGGGATTGTTCCTGGCCCAAACGCCAGGGAGTGTACTGGTTGTGGAGTGTATGAATGGATAGCTTGGACATTGAGCCATAGTTTCTTGGGAGAAAAGCCCGATACTCCAAAATCACAATCCAAGCAATCCAGGAAAACTCTCAGAACAATGAAGGAAACCGAAACGCACCTTCAGGAGTCAAAAAGTTCATGAACGGAAACTACTGGTGTAACAACCGTACGTCGTCGTTGTCATAGTGTCACCGGAGGGACGGGACATGGTCGCTTATCCATCGTGCGTTGTCGCCAAAGCGCCACCGTCGCCAGAGTGGAATGGCCTACGCAACGTCGTCACAACTTATCGTCACCAGCGCGTCGTCGCCAAAGCGCCGCCGTCTCCGGTTCGGATTGTGCACTTTCGAGACCGAGAGCGGCTTCGTGCTCTTAGGCTTCTGCTTTAATTCCGTTCCAATCTTATGTTTCTGTTTATCGGCGTCTCGCCGTAGTGGATCGCTTTGCCGTTTTCAACAGAGGCTCCGCGTTGTTGTTGCTCGATTTCTCGAAGCGGCGACGAAGGTGATTTACAAAAATTGACGACAAGGTTACGTATGGTGTGCCAGAAGATTCGGAACGGAGATGAGAGTTTGTAACGGTTTGGGGGATGAAGAAGAAGAAGGTGATGGTGATGAAGGTTTGCGACTGAAAAAACTCCCTCCGATCTTTTTTGTGAATCTTTCTCCTCCTGCGAGCTTCAATTATGTGATGAACGTAACAACTTTTTGTTGAGCTCTTTCCCTTCTTTGAGATTTTGGTTAGGATTTTGCAGTGCAATGGTTGTTGCGGTTCATATGCGGTGGTGGTGACTGGTTTGTGAGGGCGAAGATTGGAAGGTGGAGAGAGGAATCAAAAAGTGAAGAAAATGGGAGATCTCAACTCCGAGTTTTCAGTGAAGAATCAAAAAGCTCCCGCTGCCATCGATGAAGACTCACCTTTATAGGATTTTTGAGGTGTGATTTTTGTTAACTTTGTTAACTCCTCTCAACTTAAATTTGTTAACCGTTATACTTACCGTTAGTTGCTGCATTTTCGTTAGTTTGTTAGCGGTTAGTTGGAGGAAAGTTCTAACTGGTTTTTAGGCAGGTTTTTTCAGTTATCGTTTTGGTTAATTATGTCAGCGTCGCCGTTGTTAAGCTTGTGCAGTAGCTTTGAGTTTGGAGTTTTGGCGCGCCATTTGTTGTAGTGTGGTTATGCTGGCGTGCGACATTGGTTGTGCGTGCGTAGCTTGTGGTAGCTATAGCATTTCGTGGCTTGTTCGCTTACGTACTGCAGCTTGTTTTCAGCTTTTTTGGCTTTCACTTCTTTTTCATTGCTGGCTGAAATTTCAGCTGCAGCTTTATCCTTGCTGGCTAGGCGTTTGGCGGCACTTTGGAGCTTTTTGCGGTAATGCTGGCTTGGGAATGTAGCAACTTTGGTTTTGTCCGCTTACTTATTTATTATTATTTGGGTGTGTATATGTACATGAATAGAAATGGGAGTGGATTGGTAAAAAATGAAAAATCGGATTTGGATGTTAAATTGGATATTATTTTTTTAAAAATGGTTTACGAAATTAAAATGGATTAAATCTGGATTGGATTTCACATGTGGATTATGGAAATTTGGATTATAAAATAAAAAGGATTTGGATTTTTGGAGGATGGGTTTAGAAATTATGGATCAAATTAAAAATGGATTGTTTGGTAGGATGATTAAACGGGCCATGTTTAATGGGCTTAAAATAAAAGAATGAGAATGGTCTAAAAAAAGATTAAGAATCTAAAATTGAATTGAAACCGACATAACTATTTTTAAAATGATGCAAACCTAAAATTGAATCAAAAACCCAAAGATCGATTTTACTTGAAAGTCAACCTGGCGTTAAAAATCAAATTGAATATAATGCACCGCCTAGGACTAATTTAAAAGAGATGAAATGATTTCTAAAATTGAATTTCAATTCCACCAATCAAATGAATGAAAATCGAACCACTCATGCACCAGGAACACATGAATTCAAGTCACGTGTCTCTTTGTGGTGAACCATGCTTATTCAAATGAGATGAATGTATGCGGATGATATGCAAAATGTTTGGAATTATTGACCTATATGATTATGTGAAGGGTAAGGCGAATTTTGGGACATGACAAACTCATAGCATTGTATTTATAGAATTTTACAGTTGCAAAGTGAATAAAGAAATTTTCCACAAGTTGCGGGCAGAGAGAAAAACTCTGTAGAAAATATACTTCTTATTCTCCAATGTTATTTTCTTTCTTTCCCAATCGTTCTTTTCTTTTCATTGTCATTGCATGGTTGCTAACAATCTTTTACATCAAGATTGATAGAAAATTTCCATAGGTTGTGGTGGATTTCCAACATCTAGTATCAGAGCTCCAGTTTGAGGGATTCGTGGGAAGAAAAACACGATGGAAATGAATCATCCAAACAGGAATTTTCCAACGAATATTCTGATTCTAAAGAACAATAATCATGAGAATTAGTGTAAGAAGATAAAGGTTTTGTTCTGTTATCAAGATCTTTGGGATCTTATGAAGGAAAGAGTAACAACGCTTGCAGAAAACACGACAGATCAAGAAAGGGCTGCAAATAAAGAATTGAAAAACAAAGATTATAAAGCTCTCTTTATAATCCATCAATGTGTTGATCCAGATAACTTTGAAAAGGTTAGTGATGTAGAGTCATCGAAAGAAGCATGGAAAATTCTGGAGAAGTCGTTTGGAGGCGCGGAGAAGGTGAAAGAGGTGAGGTTACAAACTCACGAAAGGATGTATGAATTGCTTCATATGGAAGACAATGAAAGCATAATTGATTTCTTTACTAAGGTTATGAAACTGGTGAATCAAATCAAGGTATATGGAGAAGTGTTGACATCAAGATCTGTTATTGGAAAGATCTTGAGGTTGTTGGCTCCAACGTTCGACCACATGGTAGTAGCCATAAAGGAGTCGAAAGATTTGTCAAAACTAACAAAGGAAGAGCTTCAAGGGATGCTTAAATCTCATGAACAAAGAACGATTGAAAGAGTTGCAGGAAAATCAAAGAGTGATGTGGCTTTGCAAGCACAATCAACAAAAGAAAGGAAAGGCAAAGGAAGCTGGAATGGAAACAAAGCCAGAGGAGGCTACAACAATTCGACTGGTCAAAATTAGCAAGAAGGAAACTGGTTGAATCAGAGAAAATCCTAGAACCAAGGCAACCAAAGAGGTGGTGTTGCAGGTTGAGGAAGAGGTGGTGTTCGAAAGCCAGACAAGAATCACATTCAGTGTTACAACTTTAAGAAGCATGGTCACTATTCTAGTGATTGTCTAGAAAAGTAGAAGAATCAAGAAATTGATGCAAAGCTGGTGAAATATGAAGAAGAAGAGATGTTGTTGATGGTTATAACGAGGGATGAAAAGAGATTCAAGGACCAGTGGTACTTGGACTCAAGATGCTCACCACACATTTCTGGAAGGAAAGATTGGTTTGTCAACATAAAACCCTCAATGAAGAACATGGTGAAATTTGCAAATGACAATACTCCAACAGCTGAAGAAGGTGTTGGTGATGTTCTGATTATGAGGAAAGATGACAAGAGGTCAGTAATTTCAAATGTGTTGTACATACCAGGCATGAAGAGTAATTTTCTCAGCATAGCGTAATTAGTTGAAAAGAACTACAAAGTGTCGATAAAAGAAAAGATGATGAGAGTTCTCGACTCAAATGGAAGGTTAATCTTGAAGGCTTCAATGTCTCAGAATAGAACCTTCAAGATTGAGCTTAACGTGATGGAGCATAAATGCCTTCCAACAACAACCAGCAAAGGTGAATGGATATGGCATTATAGACATGGCCGTCTCAATTTCAAAGACATCATAGATTTGAAGAGAAGAAATATGGTTTAAGGATTATCAAAAATCGACATTCCAAACGAAGTGTGTGAAGAATGTGTGCAGGAGAAGCAACACAAGAACAACTTAAGTAAGGATACAGGAAGCAGGTCAAAGGGAACTCTTGAAGTCATATACTCTGATGTATGTGGTCCTATCCAGGTGGATTCGACTGGAGGTAACAAATACTTTGTTACATTCATAGATGATTTCAGTCAAAAATTATGGGCTTACCTGATCAAGAAGAAAAGTGAAGTGATCGAGGTATTTTCCAAGTTTAGTTCTATGGTCGAAAGACAAAGAGGTCAAAAGCTCAAAATGTTGAGGACTGATGGTGGTGGAGAATATGTGTCGAAAGACTTCGACATATTATCTGTGAAAGAAGGGATCGTGCATGAGGTGGTGCCACCCTACACTCCATGGAAGAATGGAGTCGCAAAAAGGAAGAATGGAATCATCATGAATATGGTGAGAAGTATGTTGAAAGGTAAGCATTTATCCCAATAATTATGGGGAGAAGCTGTGTCGACTATAATATATATCACGAACAGATGTCTGAGAAAGAAGATAGAAGGAATCACTCCAGGAGATGTTGGTCTAAGGTTAAGCCTAGCTTGAGTCATTTGAAGGTGTTTGGAAATAAAACATGATGATAAGTTGATTCAGATGATCCTGATAGGATATCATTTGACTGGAGGATACGAGTTGTTAGACCCAGTGAACAAGCAAATGTTGATAAGTAGGGACGTGATCATAGATGAGCTTAAGGAATGGGATTGGACTAAGAATGTTATGAAGGATTCAGTGAGAATCTTATGGGATGAACCAGCTAGTGAAGTCGAAAGAGAAGTTCGACAAGAAGTCAGAGGTGAAGCGGACCCAAGCATACCTCAAAGAACAAGACATATGCCCGTAAGGTTGCAAGAATGTGTGATTACATCAGATGATGTAGTCAATGAAGAAGGTGAACTGGTACATTATGCTTTCTACACAGATGTCGAACCAATCAATGCAGCTGAGGCATTGAAAGATTTGAAGTGGGTGAAAGCAATGAATGAAGAATTGAAGTCAATCGAAGTCAACAACACTTGGTCACTTGTCGAATTGCCCCAAGACAAGAAGGCAAACAACATGAAATGGGTATATAAGGTGAAGTTGAATCCCAAAGGAGAAGTGACTCAACACAAGGCGAGACTTGTGGCGAAAAGATTTCTTCAGAAAGAAAGAGTCGACTTGGACGAAGTTTTTGTACCTGTTGCTAGGATCAAAACAATTAGGTTGGTTGTTGGTATAGAAAACATGAACAATTGGCAGATGTGTCAGATGGATGTGAAATGTGCATTCCTGAATGGCCCCTTAGAAGAAGAAGTTTATGTTGCACAACCAATTGGGTTTGTGAAACAAGGTGAAGAAAGAAAGGTGTACAGGCTACATAAAGCCTTGTACGGACTTAAACAAGCTCCAAGAGCTTGGAACAAGAAGATAGATGACTTTCTAAGGGAGAAGGAATTTATGAAGTGCACAACTGAATATGGAGTATATGTAAGAAGAAGCAAGAGTGAATAGCTTATACTATGTCTCTATGTCGATGACTTGTTGATAATAGGTAGCTGCAAGAAGGAGATCGAAGACTTCAAAGGTGATCTCAACAAGGAATTTGAATGTCAGATCTGGGTGACATTTCATATTTCCTTGGCATCCACTTCTATAAGAGTGGTAGAGGTTTGATGATGCATCAAAGAAGGTATGCAAGCGAAATACTCAAGAGATTTGAGATGCAAGATTACAACCCAACTTCGACTCCAACTGAGCCCTAATTACAATTGTCGAAAGATTCAGATGAAGATGATGTCGACCCAACCCAATATAGAAGACTTATTGGGTCACTTTGATACCTTTGTCACACAAGGCCTGATTTAGTACAAAATGTAGGTATGATGAGTAGATTCATGCAGAAGTCAAAGGTATCACATCTAGCAGCGGCGAAGAAGATACTAAGGTATCTAAAAGGAACTCTCGACTATGACACTTTGTTTCCTGCAACTGATGAAGGAAAAAATGCAAACTAGTGGGACACAGCAACTCAAGTTGGTGTCGTGATGTTGAGGATCAAAAATCCACAACTGACTATGTGTTTATGCTAGGTGGTGCACTAGTTGTTTGGAGTTCGAGAAAGGAGCCACTAGTGACATTATCGTCGTGCGAAGCATAATACATAGTTGCTTCCCTTTGTGCATGTCAAGCAACGTGGATGGTGAATCTGGTCAAAGAGACAACAATGAAGAGTCATGGAGAAATTACCATGAAGATCGACATCATGTCAGCTATCCATCTAGCGAAGAATCCGACAGCACATGGTCAAACCAAGCACATCAAAATGAGGTTCCATTATCTTCGAGAGTAGGTAGCAGATAAGAAGATGAATTTGGAACACTGCAGAACTGAGAATCAGATTGCAGACATCATGACGAAGGGAGTGCATGTCAAAGTATTCAAAAGACTAAGAGCTATGATGAATGTAGATAGTTTAGACACAATGAATTAGGTGGTGTGTTGAATTGTAATTCCTTGTGTCAAAGCAGGTTGCTCGACATAACAAGGATGTGTCGAATAACCTAGTGTATCGAGTTGTATTAGTGTGTCGAAGTGTCAAAGCATGTTACTTCATACAAGATTTTGACTTAGGCCTAATTTTAGTAATGTTAATTATTTTGGGGTTTTATAGTTTTGGGCGTTGGCTTAGGGAGTAAGCTAACCTAAATCTATAAATAGAGGGAGTAACCCCTATTCTTATAAGAATTCATAACATTGTATTCACATAATTTTTCAGTAGCAAAGTGAATACATAAATTTTTCACAGGTGTGGACATAGAGAAAAACTCTATAGAAAATATATTTCTTCTTTTCCAACGTTCTTTTCTTTCATTCTCAATCGTTCTTTTCTTTTCATTGTCATTGCGTGGTTGATAACAATCTTGTTAATCAAGATTGATAGAAATTCTCCACAAATTATGATTGATTTCCAACTATAATGACAAAAAATTTGAACACAATATGACCTATATTTGACTTAGTTTGGACTAATAATGCCAAAAAAAATTCAGATTTGTTCTATATTTAACTTAATTTTGATTAATAATGGCTAAAAATTTGGATGGCACATTATTTTGACTAATAACTTTGACAAATACTTTTATATAGAAAATGGTGTATTTATTACTTTGTCAAGTGATTTTTTTAATTCTCAATGGCTCTTACAACATTTGTTACCTGGAATTTTGCATGTATTGCTACATAATTTTCATGTGTTTCCCAAATCACAAAACTAAAATTATAGATTTTAAAATAGCACCAAAATTGTGAATGAAAAAAAAATTGAAAAAATTAAAATTTATCTACCTTCAATATAAAAGAACTATATACATTATTTTCATTTATAACAATGTTACATTATTTAATGTGTTTGAAAACATATGAGTTGTCATATTCTTTAATTACTATCGTAACACATCATTAGATGCACACCTACTATGTATATAGAAATTAAAACCGACTGAAAGTACGTTTAAATGAAATATGTATCATTACCGTTACATGGCACGAGAATATTGACACATGTCATAAACCGGTGGGATATTAATAAAAACAGATAACTGCTTACCGGAACGGACAGCCGTAAATATAAAAGTTTCAATTTGGAGAGTCTAAGGTGGGGCCGGCTCTAAAAGAAAAGTCTAAGCTTTGCTGGACAATTAACATATAAGCAGGCTATATATTTGAAATTTATTTTATGTGGACGTTATCTTGAACCCGTTTGTTTTGCCTTTTTTTTAAAATGATTTTTATAGTGTTACATATTTTATTATAAAAAAAATTTATATTTTTTTTTCATAAAAGCTTCAAATGAAAATTTGGTTTGAATAGTTATTCTTAAAATGTTATTTTAAGTATTTCACCATTTTATCGAAACATTTTTTGGATATCAAAATTTCAAAAAATCACTTAATTTTGAAGCTATTTCAAATAGCTTTTCATAAAAATCATTTTTGAGATACAACTTTTTGAAAAAATTGTGATTTTGATTATATTTTGATCTTCAATAATGTATATTTATGTTATAGAATGAACAATTAAATCTTTTAATTTATAAAAATAAATTTAAAAAAACTTGTAATATTTTGAAAAATGTTTTTGTAGAATCCATTTTAAAAAATACAAAGAAAAAATCCATTTTTTTAAAGCTAAAACAAATTGGCCCCTTATCTTGTTGTCGCAAACAATAAACACATTAATTTATTTCATTCTTTAAAGTAAAATAAAAAATCAATAAAGACATTAAAGGTTATTATCTTGTCAAAGAAAATATTTAAGAGTGTGCACTTAAAGTAAAATATACTTATTGAAAATCCTCTAGTATTGTAGCAGTCGGATTCTCAAGTATGAAGCGTGTGAAAAGTATGTGTCTTTCTTTTTTAATGGGTTTGTTAGTTTATATATGATCTCACATGTTTGGTGTCCGTAAAGTTAATTGATTTACCATTAAGACTCATGTCTCTTTGTCGGCATAAGACCATTTAATGAGAATCAAGTCTCCTACTTCTTTGTCTGAGACATACCCTTAATGACTATTAATCACCTTGAATGCTCTGTTGGAAGTCAGGTGTGTTGGCTCAGGGCAAGCCTGCTTTGACTTGGCCTAACTCAATCCTACCCCATGGTATGACTTCAAATTGAGGGCGTGCTCTATTGAGACCGAGTTCGGATCCAACCCTACAAATTGGATTGTACATAGTCCATCAAGCAAGAGTCTTTAAGGGCGAGATGATTTAGGTGAAAGGAAACAAATTGGATCGTACACAGTCCCTTAAGCATTAGGCTTGTAAGGGCGAGATGCTTTAGGTGAAAGATTGTATTGTACACAGTCCTCAAGCATGAGGCTTGTAAGGACGAGATGCTTTAAGTGAAATACCAGATTGTACATAGCCACCCAAGCATGAGACGTGTAAGGGTAAGATACTTTATATAGAACACATCTCATGTTTATCTCACTTTTCTGATGTTGTGATTGATTCCTCGATGTCTCTTGATCTTCCAATTTTCGTTAGGGATATAACTTAGGTTAGCCTCATTATTTCTAAGTGCATCGGGACTCACAGAGAACCCACACTCTTCATTAACCTTTATATCCCTAGGATACTAACAACAAGTACGATTACTTTTCTATTTGCCACTTGCGTCCTTAAATAAGAAAATAACCTTTCCTCTTCAGACCCACTTCAACTTTCACTTCTCAACAAAATCATTCAACGCTTTCTGCTCACTTATCTTCCTTTTCTCTCGTTCTTCCTTTTCTCTCGTTCTCCAACTACCAAAAGTCTTAGGTAATACATGCTCCCTTTTTACTTTCTAGTTATCTTTTTCTTGGTCATGGTGTTTATTTGGGAGTGTGATGCGTTTGGGAGAGCCATAAAACCCTAAACCGTTTCAGAGAAAATAAGTTATGGAATCAATGCTTACAAGCTTCAGAACATGGAATGAGGACGGTGAACTGGAAATGTATGGAGAGGGGGATGTTTAGTTTTTCCTATAGTTTGTCTAGTAATAATGATAATAATTTGGCGTCTTCTTCCTCAGGTTTTATTGAATTCATCATGGAGCTCTCAACTTATCCTCATGTTCCTTTTGCGATGAAGTCATAAGTCTAGATTTGATTTATCTTAAAGATGATTTGGTGGGGTTTTTTTAAGTGATATTGGAATTGTCTAACACTAATAACCATATTGACGTCATCTTGGAGCCTTGTGTTTGGGGCGAAAAGGTTTGCATGAGGTGACCTCATTGGGTGGAGAATGAGTACTTCTAATTTTATACCAGGATTTTTGAAGACTTTGGGATTGGTATCCTTTTTACCCTATTTGAATTTGATATCCTTTGGATACTTAACATCGCCCCTTCTAAGTTACATTCAAATAATTCGATGTTTTCTTGAGGATTTGAGATCGTCTGCTAAGTCCTCGGCCACACACGCACAACTAAAATCTTCTTTTCTTTTTACGAAATGAAATGTGTGACCCATGGACGATGGGTTTCTATGAACGTCATCCCAAGGTGGGATCTCCTTTCTCCTTATACCTCCTACTACAAAAATTGAAAGGATACATTTGTTAGAGTTAGAGGTGGTTCTTGATGTCCTAAGGCTATCTACGAGGACAATGGGTCTTATAGGTCTCCACACAATTAGATGGACGAACCCCTTCCCATCACAGATTATGACCCAACTTGACTTGGTGAGACAAAGAGGGAAATATTTGAATTTTTTGATCATTTTGTATCATGTGGGTTAAAGATCTATTTAGACATTAGATGGATTACCCTAAGTTGACGAGTTTCTTGGGTAAGACGCTTCTCTCATGAGTGTATGTTATTTGTTTTTAGCTGATTCTGATTGATTCGTTTTCTATTTTATATGAAGGATGACTCATGTTTTTGGTGAATGAGAAGAACACTATGATGACGAATGAGGAATCTCGCAGGGAAGAAGTTCAACTTGAGCATCACAATGACATTGTCATCTTTCCATACCAGGGTGGCTAAGAAGAGAAAAAATGTCGAGGTAAAAATAGTGAAAGTTGTTTTGTTGACCATAATTATGCATATTTTTACAACATATGGCATGAAGTAACCTCTGGTCAAAAGGCACAGAGCTAAACTTAGAAAAATTCCAATCAACGTGGATGTTGTCACTTTGATTAACTTGGAAGTGAACTGCATTATGGCGGGCAGTGATGGCGGATGATAAGTGATTATTGCAGCGTATTTTTAGCTTATTTTATTCCCGTTTTATTGTGTCTTTTTATCATTTTTTTTCGCATTTATGCATTTTGTGTGTTTTTGTTGATGTCAATTAATAAGGAAGTTTCGGACAAGATTGAAATGAAAAATCTGGAAAATCGTGCGTTCGAGTAAAGTCTCGGTACAAAAGATATGTGACCAACACAGCTTGGCCGTGTCAATTGACATGGGTCGTATTGACCCTCGAAACTCCCAAATAGTAATTATCCAAGAAGAACACGGGCTAGATGTGTTCCTAAAACGGTTGTGTTCCTCAACACGACCCCCCCCTGTAACACCCCGATAAAAATAAGATAATTATTTAATTTAAGTTAATATTATATTTATTAATTTAATTAAATAATTGGAAGCATTGGATTATTATTATTATTATTATTGGAATAATAATTATTGGAAAGTATATAAGTTGGAAATAAGAAAAGAGTTTCATTTTGGTAAAGAAAGGGTTTCACGTGAAAAACAGAGAAGCGGCCGAAAAGGGAGAAAAGGGCAAAGAGGAAGAGCAAGAGAGCAAGGGTTGAAGAACGGAAAAGATTGGAGCTTAGGGATTGCCGGATTAACTCAGGTAAGGGGGGTTTATCGTCGTTTAATGGGTATTATGGGTTAACATGTAATGGGTAGTGATAAACCGTTGAATTGACCCTAATTGGGATGTTGAATGCTGAAAAAAATTGTGTTGGATAAGTTGTGTTAAAGCTGTAATTGAATCTGTATTTGTGTGAGTTGTGATTTCCCGAACGTATAGCTTTTTACGGAATCGGAATCGGAGGTCCGGAAGTCCTCCAACGGCGGAAAATGCGGATAATTCTGCATTCTGCTTCGTGTTAGCGCAGGAACAGCTTTCTGTCTTGCGTTAACCGGTTAACCCAGGGTGTTAACCGGTTAACACTGTTAGGAATTGTGGGGTATTGCTGTTTTGCTTGCGTTAACCGGTTAACCCAGGGCGTTAACCGTTAACACTGTTGTGAGTTGTGAAAAAAATTTGCTGTTCTGTCTGCGTTAACCGGTTAACCCAGGGCGTTAACCGGTTAACACTGTTGAGTTTTGCCAGAAAGCGTGTTCTGTGTTGCGTTAACCGGTTAACCCAGGGCGTTAACCGGTTAACACTGTGGGAAAAGTGAAAAATCGAATTGCTCAGAATTTAATGAAATTCGTCGGGGCGAGTCGGGTAATATTATAGTTAATTTTGATGAGTAATTTTGTTGGGTTTATGTTATGGAGTGTCGATACAAGCAAGAATCAGAATGATCGTGGGAAACCGTATGCAGCTGGCAAAGGTTTCCAGAGACAGAGTGGGATGAGGAGACCTAGTGGGGGAGACTCCAGTGCCCCTGCTAAGTGTTATAGATGTGGTCAGGCTGGACATCGTTTATATGAGTGTACCAGTGCTGAGAAGAAGTGTTTCAAGTGTGGCAAAGGTGGTCACTTGGCTGCAGAGTGCCGGTTGAAGACTGACTTGTTTCAACTGTGGAGAGGTGGGTCATATCAGTCCACAATGTCCTAAGCCGAAGAAGAGAATCAGTCGGAAGGCAAGGTCTTTGCTTTATCGGGTTCTGAGACTTCTGCAGATGATCGTTTGATCCGAGGTACGTGTTATATTAATGGCTTTTCTCTTGTAGCTATTATTGACACTAGTGCGACTCATTCCTTTATATCTTTGGATTGTGCGGTGAAACTTAAATTAGAGATATCTGAATGCATGGAAGTATGGTGATTGATACTCCTGCGAAGGGTTCAGTGACTACTACTTCAGTTTGTTTAAATTGTCCTTTGAGTATTTTTGGTAGAGACTTTGGGGATGGACCTAGTGTGTCTTCCACTTGTGCAGATTGACGTTATTCTGGGTATGAACTGGTTGGTGTTTAACCGAGTCTATATCAATTGTTTTGATAAAACTGTGATCTTTCCTGAGATTGAGGAAGGAAAGAGTTTGTTTCTGTCAGCAAGGCGGGTGAATGAGGCAGTAGCAGATGGGGCAGAGTTGTTTATGCTGTTAGCGACTTTGGAGGCTAAAGATAAACTGGTGAATTGTGATCTAGCCCTGTGTGTGTGATTTCCTGATGTGTTTCCTGAAGAAGTGAACAAATTACCGCCAGAGCGTGAAGTTGAGTTCTCGATTGATTTGGCACCTGGTACTAGGCCGGTGTCGATGGCTCCGTACCGTATGTCTGCTGTTGAGTTAACTGAATTGAAGAGTCGGTTGGAAGATCTGTTGGATAGAAATTTATTCGTTCGAGTGTGTCACCGTGGGTGCACCGGTGTGGTTGGTTAGAAGAAGTTAGTTTCCTGGTCATGTGATTTCAAGAGGTGGTGTTGCTGTTGATCCTTCTAAGATAGAAGCGGTATCTCAGTGGGAAGCTCCGAAGTCTGTTGCTGAGATTCGAAGTTTCCTTGGTTTGGCTGGTTATTATAGGAAGTTCATTGAGGGATTTTCTAAGTTGGCGTTATCATTGACGATGTTGACTAGAAAGGGGCAAGCGTTTGTTTGGGACTCAAAATGTGAAGAAGGTTTCCAAGAGTTAAAGAGAAGGTTAACTACTGCTCCTATCCTGATATTACCGAGTCCGTCAGAACTATTTGAGGTTTTCAGTGACCATAAAAGTTTAAAGTATTTGCTTGATCAGAAAGAGCTGAATATGAGACAGAGGAGATGGTTAGAGTTTCTGGAGGATTATGACTTTGGTTTGAATTACCATCCGGGTAAAGCAAACGTAGTGGCTGATGCATTGAGTCGGAAATCATTGCATATGTCTATGTTAAAGGTTAAGGAATTGGATTAATTGAGCAGTTTAGAGGCTTGAGTTTGGTGTGTGAGAGTACTCACAATAGTGTTAAATTGGGAATGTTGAAGTTAACGAGTGTATTCTGGATGAGATTAGAGAGGGTCAGAGATCCGATGTGCTTTTGGTTGATAAGTTGACTCTAGTGAATCAAAGTCAAGGTGGTAAATTCAGAATTGATGAGAGTGGTGTTTTGAAATTTGGTAATCGGGTGTGTATTCCGGATGTTATCAAACTTAAGAAGAGTATTCTTGAGGAAGGACATCGTAGTGGCCTGAGTATTCATCCTGGAGCTACGAAGATGTATCATGATTTGAAAAGGTTATTTTGGTGGCCGGGAATGAAAAGAGATTGCTTTGGTAAAGGTAGCTTGGGGAGAACCAGCAGGTGGCAATGTGACTTGGGAACTTGAGAGTCAGATGAAGGAGTCTTATCCGGAGTTATTCGCTGGAAGTATGTTTTCGAGGACGAAAACTCTTTTAGTGGGGGAGAGTTGTAACACCCCGATAAAAATAAGATAATTATTTAATTTAAGTTAATATTATATTTATTAATTTAATTAAATAATTGGAAGCATTGGATTATTATTATTATTATTATTGGAATAATAATTATTGGAAAGTATATAAGTTGGAAATAAGAAAAGAGTTTCATTTTGGTAAAGAAAGGGTTTCACGTGAAAAACAGAGAAGCGGCCGAAAAGGGAGAAAAGGGCAAAGAGGAAGAGCAAGAGAGCAAGGGTTGAAGAACGGAAAAGATTGGAGCTTAGGGATTGCCGGATTAACTCAGGTAAGGGGGTTTATCGTCGTTTAATGGGTATTATGGGTTAACATGTAATGGGTAGTGATAAACCGTTGAATTGACCCTAATTGGGATGTTGAATGCTGAAAAAAATTGTGTTGGATAAGTTGTGTTAAAGCTATAATTGAATATGTATTTGTGTGAGTTGTGATTTCCCGAACGTATAGCTTTTTACGGAATCGGAATCGGAGGTCCGGAAGTCCTCCAACGGGGGAAAATGCGGATAATTCTGCATTCTGCTTCGTGTTAGCGCAGGAACAGCTTTCTGTCTTGCGTTAACCGGTTAACCCAGGGTGTTAACGGTTAACACTGTTAGGAATTGTGGGGTATTGCTGTTTTGCTTGCGTTAACCGGTTAACCCAGGGCGTTAACCGGTTAACACTGTTGTGAGTTGTGAAAAAAATTTGCTGTTCTGTCTGCGTTAACCGGTTAACCCAGGGCGTTAACCGGTTAACACTGTTGAGTTTTGCCAGAAAGCGTGTTCTGTGTTGCGTTAACCGGTTAACCCAGGGCGTTAACCGGTTAACACTGTGGGAAAAGTGAAAAATCGAATTGCTCAGAATTTAATGAAATTCGTCGGGGCGAGTCGGGTAATATTATAGTTAATTTTGATGAGTAATTTTGTTGGGTTTATGTTATGGAGTGTCGATACAAGTATGACTGAGTTATTAAGTTATTCCGTGTACGGAAAGTTGTTAAAGATACTGAGTTGTAGGCTTGGTGAGCCAAAGTTAATTATAAGTTGATTATGTTGAAAACATTGTTGTGTTGCTATTATTATTATGTTGTCGGAATTTTAAAGTCGTGTATGTCATGTAAATTCATATGCATTAAGTCGGAGCTTTGCTCACACCACGTTGGCCTGGATTGGCAAAAGTTGAAAGTTGAAGGCTTAAGCCTTGATGCCTCGTTAAATCGGCAAATTTTAAGTTGGGAGTTTTACTCCGAATGGTACCGCATGCATGGAGTCTCATTGCATAATGTATGTATTGTGTATAATATGAATGGATGTGTTCCAATATTATACGTGTGTTTTGATGTTTATGTTGAGCATGATTATGATGTTTGAGTGGAGGTTGCCGTTACCGAATGTGTGATATGATTAGGGTGATTAATGGTTTATTTACTTAGCATTACATGATATTTTATAATGCTTATTATATCGATTGAGGAACTCACCCTTACAACTATGTTTTCAGGTAACGAGCAGTGATTGAGTAGAAGCTAGTGCTTGGAGTCTAGTGTAGTCTCCTTAGTGGGTCATGCTCTGATAGATGTAACATCGGGACGGGATGTTTTACCTTGTTGAATAATTTTACATGTAATGTGTTACATGTTTTGTATGATTGATTTGATTTCTATCCGCTGCGTATTGTGCAAATGCTTTATGTTTTGAATTAATAAAAGAGCATGACAGTTATTATGGTGAATGGTGTGTAATGATTGTGTGACACCCTTAATTGCATATTTACTCTGATTGATATATTGTTATTTTAATTAATATTTGGGGTATTTTAGAAGGGTGTTACATTAGTGGTATCAGAGCATAGTCGGTCGAGTCGAGTCGTAATTATTCTGTTTCCCCTGTACGGGATAGGTGTTGTATAACCCTATCAGTACTTATTGTTTTATCTTGTTGGGTTCTCAGAATAGAGATGGCTGGAAGAAGTAGAGACGATGCTGTGATTGCTGAGGCTCTGGGTATGCTAGCTGGAGTACTTGGGGAAATTCGAATGTTGTAGGAATGGGAGCTGCTCGTCAACTGAGTGAGTTCCAGAAGAACAATCCTCCAATGTTCAAGGGAGCATACGATCCAGATGGTGCTCAGAAGTGGTTGAAGGAGATCGAGAGGATCTTCCGAGTGACTGAGTGTGCCGATAACCAGAAGGTCAGGTTCGGTACGCATATGCTGTCAGAGGAAGCAGATGATTGGTGGGTTGCTACCCGCACTGAGTTGGAAGCTGCCGGGAGTGCTGAGGTCACTTGGGCGGTGTTCAGAGAGAGATTTCTGAGGAAGTACCTTCCAGAGGATGTCAGAGGAAGGAGAGAGATAGAGTTCTTAGAATTGAAGCAGGGCAATCGGTCTGTTACTGAGTATGCTGCTAAGTTCACAGAGCTGTCGAAGTATTACATTCCCTATGATGAG
This sequence comes from Lathyrus oleraceus, assembly GCF_024323335.1. NCBI lineage: Eukaryota > Viridiplantae > Streptophyta > Magnoliopsida > Fabales > Fabaceae > Lathyrus > Lathyrus oleraceus. The sequence goes on from NC_066579.1 coordinate 221,785,234, forward strand.
GCTACTGGAGAATTTTTCAAAATGCGTGAGGTTTGAGAACGGGTTACGTCCCGAGATCAAGCAGGCTATTGGGTATCAACGGATTAGAGTGTTTTCTAATTTGGTCGACTGTTGCAGAATGGTTGAACAGGATACCAAGGCCAGAGCGGAAAGCTATCAGCAGAGGGTTGATAGGAAAGGCAAGAATCAGAATGATCGTGGGAAACCGTATGCAGCTGGCAAAGGTTTCCAGAGACAGAGTGGGATGAGGAGACCTAGTGGGGGAGACTCCAGTGCCCCTGCTAAGTGTTATAGATGTGGTCAGGCTGGACATCGTTTCTATGAGTGTACCAGTGCTGAGAAGAAGTGTTTCAAGTGTGGCAAAGGTGGTCACTTGGCTGCAGAGTGCCGGTTGAAGACTGTGACTTGTTTCAACTGTGGAGAGGTGGGTCATATCAGTCCACAATGTCCTAAGCCGAAGAAGAGAATCAGTCGGAAGGCAAGGTCTTTGCTTTATCGGGTTCTGAGACTTCTGCAGATGATCGTTTGATCCGAGGTACGTGTTATATTAATGGCTTTTCTCTTGTAGCTATTATTGACACTAGTGCGACTCATTCCTTTATATCTTTGGATTGTGCGGTGAAACTTAAATTAGAGATATCTGAATGCATGGAAGTATGGTGATTGATACTCCTGCGAAGGGTTCAGTGACTACTACTTCAGTTTGTTTAAATTGTCCTTTGAGTATTTTTGGTAGAGACTTTGGGGATGGACCTAGTGTGTCTTCCACTTGTGCAGATTGACGTTATTCTGGGTATGAACTGGTTGGTGTTTAACCGAGTCTATATCAATTGTTTTGATAAAACTGTGATCTTTCCTGAGATTGAGGAAGGAAAGAGTTTGTTTCTGTCAGCAAGGCGGGTGAATGAGGCAGTAGCAGATGGGGCAGAGTTGTTTATGCTGTTAGCGACTTTGGAGGCTAAAGATAAACTGGTGAATTGTGATCTAGCCGTGGTGTGTGATTTTCCTGATGTGTTTCCTGAAGAAGTGAACAAATTACCGCCAGAGCGTGAAGTTGAGTTCTCGATTGATTTGGCACCTGGTACTAGGCCGGTGTCGATGGCTCCGTACCGTATGTCTGCTGTTGAGTTAACTGAATTGAAGAGTCGGTTGGAAGATCTGTTGGATAAGAAATTTATTCGTTCGAGTGTGTCACCGTGGGGTGCACCGGTGTGGTTGGTTAGAAGAAGTTAGTTTCCTGGTCATGTGATTTCAAGAGGTGGTGTTGCTGTTGATCCTTCTAAGATAGAAGCGGTATCTCAGTGGGAAGCTCCGAAGTCTGTTGCTGAGATTCGAAGTTTCCTTGGTTTGGCTGGTTATTATAGGAAGTTCATTGAGGGATTTTCTAAGTTGGCGTTATCATTGACGATGTTGACTAGAAAGGGGCAAGCGTTTGTTTGGGACTCAAAATGTGAAGAAGGTTTCCAAGAGTTAAAGAGAAGGTTAACTACTGCTCCTATCCTGATATTACCGAGTCCGTCAGAACTATTTGAGGTTTTCAGTGACCATAAAAGTTTAAAGTATTTGCTTGATCAGAAAGAGCTGAATATGAGACAGAGGAGATGGTTAGAGTTTCTGGAGGATTATGACTTTGGTTTGAATTACCATCCGGGTAAAGCAAACGTAGTGGCTGATGCATTGAGTCGGAAATCATTGCATATGTCTATGTTAAAGGTTAAGGAATTGGATTAATTGAGCAGTTTAGAGGCTTGAGTTTGGTGTGTGAGAGTACTCACAATAGTGTTAAATTGGAAATGTTGAAGTTAACGAGTGGTATTCTGGATGAGATTAGAGAGGGTCAGAGATCCGATGTGCTTTTGGTTGATAAGTTGACTCTAGTGAATCAAAGTCAAGGTGGTAAATTCAGAATTGATGAGAGTGGTGTTTTGAAATTTGGTAATCGGGTGTGTATTCCGGATGTTATCAAACTTAAGAAGAGTATTCTTGAGGAAGGACATCGTAGTGGCCTGAGTATTCATCCTGGAGCTACGAAGATGTATCATGATTTGAAAAGGTTATTTTGGTGGCCGGGAATGAAAAGAGATTGCTTTGGTAAAGGTAGCTTGGGGAGAACCAGCAGGTGGCAATGTGACTTGGGAACTTGAGAGTCAGATGAAGGAGTCTTATCCGGAGTTATTCGCTGGAAGTATGTTTTCGAGGACGAAAACTCTTTTAGTGGGGGAGAGTTGTAACACCCCGATAAAAATAAGATAATTATTTAATTTAAGTTAATATTATATTTATTAATTTAATTAAATAATTGGAAGCATTGGATTATTATTATTATTATTATTGGAATAATAATTATTGGAAAGTATATAAGTTGGAAATAAGAAAAGAGTTTCATTTTGGTAAAGAAAGGGTTTCACGTGAAAAACAGAGAAGCGGCCGAAAAGGGAGAAAAGGGCAAAGAGGAAGAGCAAGAGAGCAAGGGTTGAAGAACGGAAAAGATTGGAGCTTAGGGATTGCCGGATTAACTCAGGTAAGGGGGGTTTATCGTCGTTTAATGGGTATTATGGGTTAACATGTAATGGGTAGTGATAAACCGTTGAATTGACCCTAATTGGGATGTTGAATGCTGAAAAAAATTGTGTTGGATAAGTTGTGTTAAAGCTATAATTGAATATGTATTTGTGTGAGTTGTGATTTCCCGAACGTATAGCTTTTTACGGAATCGGAATCGGAGGTCCGGAAGTCCTCCAACGGCGGAAAATGCGGATAATTCTGCATTCTGCTTCGTGTTAGCGCAGGAACAGCTTTCTGTCTTGCGTTAACCGGTTAACCCAGGGTGTTAACCGGTTAACACTGTTAGGAATTGTGGGGTATTGCTGTTTTGCTTGCGTTAACCGGTTAACCCAGGGCGTTAACCGGTTAACACTGTTGTGAGTTGTGAAAAAAATTTGCTGTTCTGTCTGCGTTAACCGGTTAACCCAGGGCGTTAACCGGTTAACACTGTTGAGTTTTGCCAGAAAGCGTGTTCTGTGTTGCGTTAACCGGTTAACCCAGGGCGTTAACCGGTTAACACTGTGGGAAAAGTGAAAAATCGAATTGCTCAGAATTTAATGAAATTCGTCGGGGCGAGTCGGGTAATATTATAGTTAATTTTGATGAGTAATTTTGTTGGGTTTATGTTATGGAGTGTCGATACAAGTATGACTGAGTTATTAAGTTATTCCGTGTACGGAAAGTTGTTAAAGATACTGAGTTGTAGGCTTGGTGAGCCAAAGTTAATTATAAGTTGATTATGTTGAAAACATTGTTGTGTTGCTATTATTATTATGTTGTCGGAATTTTAAAGTCGTGTATGTCATGTAAATTCATATGCATTAAGTCGGAGCTTTGCTCACACCACGTTGGCCTGGATTGGCAAAAGTTGAAAGTTGAAGGCTTAAGCCTTGATGCCTCGTTAAATCGGCAAATTTTAAGTTGGGAGTTTTACTCCGAATGGTACCGCATGCATGGAGTCTCATTGCATAATGTATGTATTGTGTATAATATGAATGGATGTGTTCCAATATTATACGTGTGTTTTGATGTTTATGTTGAGCATGATTATGATGTTTGAGTGGAGGTTGCCGTTACCGAATGTGTGATATGATTAGGGTGATTAATGTGTTATTTACTTAGCATTACATGATATTTTATAATGCTTATTATATCGATTGAGGAACTCACCCTTACAACTATGTTTTCAGGTAACGAGCAGTGATTGAGTAGAAGCTAGTGCTTGGAGTCTAGTGTAGTCTCCTTAGTGGGTCATGCTCTGATAGATGTAACATCGGGACGGGATGTTTTACCTTGTTGAATAATTTTACATGTAATGTGTTACATGTTTTGTATGATTGATTTGATTTCTATCCGCTGCGTATTGTGCAAATGCTTTATGTTTTGAATTAATAAAAGAGCATGACAGTTATTATGGTGAATGGTGTGTAATGATTGTGTGACACCCTTAATTGCATATTTACTCTGATTGATATATTGTTATTTTAATTAAATATTTGGGGTATTTTAGAAGGGTGTTACATTAGTGGTATCAGAGCATAGTCGGTCGAGTCGAGTCGTAATTATTCTGTTTCCCCTGTACGGGATAGGTGTTGTATAACCCTATCAGTACTTATTGTTTTATCTTGTTGGGTTCTCAGAATAGAGATGGCTGGAAGAAGTAGAGACGATGCTGTGATTGCTGAGGCTCTGGGTATGCTAGCTGGAGTACTTGGGGGAAATTCGAATGTTGTAGGAATGGGAGCTGCTCGTCAACTGAGTGAGTTCCAGAAGAACAATCCTCCAATGTTCAAGGGAGCATACGATCCAGATGGTGCTCAGAAGTGGTTGAAGGAGATCGAGAGGATCTTCCGAGTGACTGAGTGTGCCGATAACCAGAAGGTCAGGTTCGGTACGCATATGCTGTCAGAGGAAGCAGATGATTGGTGGGTTGCTACCCGCACTGAGTTGGAAGCTGCCGGGAGTGCTGAGGTCACTTGGGCGGTGTTCAGAGAGAGATTTCTGAGGAAGTACCTTCCAGAGGATGTCAGAGGAAGGAGAGAGATAGAGTTCTTAGAATTGAAGCAGGGCAATCGGTCTGTTACTGAGTATGCTGCTAAGTTCACAGAGCTGTCGAAGTATTACATTCCCTATGATGAGGCTACTGGAGAATTTTTCAAAATGCGTGAGGTTTGAGAACGGGTTACGTCCCGAGATCAAGCAGGCTATTGGGTATCAACGGATTAGAGTGTTTTCTAATTTGGTCGACTGTTGCAGAATGGTTGAACAGGATACCAAGGCCAGAGCGGAAAGCTATCAGCAGAGGGTTGATAGGAAAGGCAAGAATCAGAATGATCGTGGGAAACCGTATGCAGCTGGCAAAGGTTTCCAGAGACAGAGTGGGATGAGGAGACCTAGTGGGGGAGACTCCAGTGCCCCTGCTAAGTGTTATAGATGTGGTCAGGCTGGACATCGTTTCTATGAGTGTACCAGTGCTGAGAAGAAGTGTTTCAAGTGTGGCAAAGGTGGTCACTTGGCTGCAGAGTGCCGGTTGAAGACTGTGACTTGTTTCAACTGTGGAGAGGTGGGTCATATCAGTCCACAATGTCCTAAGCCGAAGAAAGAGAATCAGTCGGAAGGCAAGGTCTTTGCTTTATCGGGTTCTGAGACTTCTGCAGATGATCGTTTGATCCGAGGTACGTGTTATATTAATGGCTTTTCTCTTGTAGCTATTATTGACACTAGTGCGACTCATTCCTTTATATCTTTGGATTGTGCGGTGAAACTTAAATTAGAGATATCTGAATGCATGGAAGTATGGTGATTGATACTCCTGCGAAGGGTTCAGTGACTACTACTTCAGTTTGTTTAAATTGTCCTTTGAGTATTTTTGGTAGAGACTTTGGGGATGGACCTAGTGTGTCTTCCACTTGTGCAGATTGACGTTATTCTGGGTATGAACTGGTTGGTGTTTAACCGAGTCTATATCAATTGTTTTGATAAAACTGTGATCTTTCCTGAGATTGAGGAAGGAAAGAGTTTGTTTCTGTCAGCAAGGCGGGTGAATGAGGCAGTAGCAGATGGGGCAGAGTTGTTTATGCTGTTAGCGACTTTGGAGGCTAAAGATAAACTGGTGAATTGTGATCTAGCCGTGGTGTGTGATTTTCCTGATGTGTTTCCTGAAGAAGTGAACAAATTACCGCCAGAGCGTGAAGTTGAGTTCTCGATTGATTTGGCACCTGGTACTAGGCCGGTGTCGATGGCTCCGTACCGTATGTCTGCTGTTGAGTTAACTGAATTGAAGAGTCGGTTGGAAGATCTGTTGGATAAGAAATTTATTCGTTCGAGTGTGTCACCGTGGGGTGCACCGGTGTGGTTGGTTAGAAGAAGTTAGTTTCCTGGTCATGTGATTTCAAGAGGTGGTGTTGCTGTTGATCCTTCTAAGATAGAAGCGGTATCTCAGTGGGAAGCTCCGAAGTCTGTTGCTGAGATTCGAAGTTTCCTTGGTTTGGCTGGTTATTATAGGAAGTTCATTGAGGGATTTTCTAAGTTGGCGTTATCATTGACGATGTTGACTAGAAAGGGGCAAGCGTTTGTTTGGGACTCAAAATGTGAAGAAGGTTTCCAAGAGTTAAAGAGAAGGTTAACTACTGCTCCTATCCTGATATTACCGAGTCCGTCAGAACTATTTGAGGTTTTCAGTGACCATAAAAGTTTAAAGTATTTGCTTGATCAGAAAGAGCTGAATATGAGACAGAGGAGATGGTTAGAGTTTCTGGAGGATTATGACTTTGGTTTGAATTACCATCCGGGTAAAGCAAACGTAGTGGCTGATGCATTGAGTCGGAAATCATTGCATATGTCTATGTTAAAGGTTAAGGAATTGGATTAATTGAGCAGTTTAGAGGCTTGAGTTTGGTGTGTGAGAGTACTCACAATAGTGTTAAATTGGAAATGTTGAAGTTAACGAGTGGTATTCTGGATGAGATTAGAGAGGGTCAGAGATCCGATGTGCTTTTGGTTGATAAGTTGACTCTAGTGAATCAAAGTCAAGGTGGTAAATTCAGAATTGATGAGAGTGGTGTTTTGAAATTTGGTAATCGGGTGTGTATTCCGGATGTTATCAAACTTAAGAAGAGTATTCTTGAGGAAGGACATCGTAGTGGCCTGAGTATTCATCCTGGAGCTACGAAGATGTATCATGATTTGAAAAGGTTATTTTGGTGGCCGGGAATGAAAAGAGATTGCTTTGGTAAAGGTAGCTTGGGGAGAACCAGCAGGTGGCAATGTGACTTGGGAACTTGAGAGTCAGATGAAGGAGTCTTATCCGGAGTTATTCGCTGGAAGTATGTTTTCGAGGACGAAAACTCTTTTAGTGGGGGAGAGTTGTAACACCCCGATAAAAATAAGATAATTATTTAATTTAAGTTAATATTATATTTATTAATTTAATTAAATAATTGGAAGCATTGGATTATTATTATTATTATTATTGGAATAATAATTATTGGAAAGTATATAAGTTGGAAATAAGAAAAGAGTTTCATTTTGGTAAAGAAAGGGTTTCACGTGAAAAACAGAGAAGCGGCCGAAAAGGGAGAAAAGGGCAAAGAGGAAGAGCAAGAGAGCAAGGGTTGAAGAACGGAAAAGATTGGAGCTTAGGGATTGCCGGATTAACTCAGGTAAGGGGGGTTTATCGTCGTTTAATGGGTATTATGGGTTAACATGTAATGGGTAGTGATAAACCGTTGAATTGACCCTAATTGGGATGTTGAATGCTGAAAAAATTGTGTTGGATAAGTTGTGTTAAAGCTATAATTGAATCTGTATTTGTGTGAGTTGTGATTTCCCGAACGTATAGCTTTTTACGGAATCGGAATCGGAGGTCCGGAAGTCCTCCAACGGCGGAAAATGCGGATAATTCTGCATTCTGCTTCGTGTTAGCGCAGGAACAGCTTTCTGTCTTGCGTTAACCGGTTAACCCAGGGTGTTAACCGGTTAACACTGTTAGGAATTGTGGGGTATTGCTGTTTTGCTTGCGTTAACCGGTTAACCCAGGGCGTTAACCGGTTAACACTGTTGTGAGTTGTGAAAAAAATTTGCTGTTCTGTCTGCGTTAACCGGTTAACCCAGGGCGTTAACCGGTTAACACTGTTGAGTTTTGCCAGAAAGCGTGTTCTGTGTTGCGTTAACCGGTTAACCCAGGGCGTTAACCGGTTAACACTGTGGGAAAAGTGAAAAATCGAATTGCTCAGAATTTAATGAAATTCGTCGGGGCGAGTCGGGTAATATTATAGTTAATTTTGATGAGTAATTTTGTTGGGTTTATGTTATGGAGTGTCGATACAAGTATGACTGAGTTATTAAGTTATTCCGTGTACGGAAAGTTGTTAAAGATACTGAGTTGTAGGCTTGGTGAGCCAAAGTTAATTATAAGTTGATTATGTTGAAAACATTGTTGTGTTGCTATTATTATTATGTTGTCGGAATTTTAAAGTCGTGTATGTCATGTAAATTCATATGCATTAAGTCGGAGCTTTGCTCACACCACGTTGGCCTGGATTGGCAAAAGTTGAAAGTTGAAGGCTTAAGCCTTGATGCCTCGTTAAATCGGCAAATTTTAAGTTGGGAGTTTTACTCCGAATGGTACCGCATGCATGGAGTCTCATTGCATAATGTATGTATTGTGTATAATATGAATGGATGTGTTCCAATATTATACGTGTGTTTTGATGTTTATGTTGAGCATGATTATGATGTTTGAGTGGAGGTTGCCGTTACCGAATGTGTGATATGATTAGGGTGATTAATGTGTTATTTACTTAGCATTACATGATATTTTATAATGCTTATTATATCGATTGAGGAACTCACCCTTACAACTATGTTTTCAGGTAACGAGCAGTGATTGAGTAGAAGCTAGTGCTTGGAGTCTAGTGTAGTCTCCTTAGTGGGTCATGCTCTGATAGATGTAACATCGGGACGGGATGTTTTACCTTGTTGAATAATTTTACATGTAATGTGTTACATGTTTTGTATGATTGATTTGATTTCTATCCGCTGCGTATTGTGCAAATGCTTTATGTTTTGAATTAATAAAAGAGCATGACAGTTATTATGGTGAATGGTGTGTAATGATTGTGTGACACCCTTAATTGCATATTTACTCTGATTGATATATTGTTATTTTAATTAAATATTTGGGGTATTTTAGAAGGGTGTTACATTAGTGGTATCAGAGCATAGTCGGTCGAGTCGAGTCGTAATTATTCTGTTTCCCCTGTACGGGATAGGTGTTGTATAACCCTATCAGTACTTATTGTTTTATCTTGTTGGGTTCTCAGAATAGAGATGGCTGGAAGAAGTAGAGACGATGCTGTGATTGCTGAGGCTCTGGGTATGCTAGCTGGAGTACTTGGGGGAAATTCGAATGTTGTAGGAATGGGAGCTGCTCGTCAACTGAGTGAGTTCCAGAAGAACAATCCTCCAATGTTCAAGGGAGCATACGATCCAGATGGTGCTCAGAAGTGGTTGAAGGAGATCGAGAGGATCTTCCGAGTGACTGAGTGTGCCGATAACCAGAAGGTCAGGTTCGGTACGCATATGCTGTCAGAGGAAGCAGATGATTGGTGGGTTGCTACCCGCACTGAGTTGGAAGCTGCCGGGAGTGCTGAGGTCACTTGGGCGGTGTTCAGAGAGAGATTTCTGAGGAAGTACCTTCCAGAGGATGTCAGAGGAAGGAGAGAGATAGAGTTCTTAGAATTGAAGCAGGGCAATCGGTCTGTTACTGAGTATGCTGCTAAGTTCATAGAGCTGTCGAAGTATTACATTCCCTATGATGAGGCTACTGGAGAATTTTTCAAAATGCGTGAGGTTTGAGAACGGGTTACGTCCCGAGATCAAGCAGGCTATTGGGTATCAACGGATTAGAGTGTTTTCTAATTTGGTCGACTGTTGCAGAATGGTTGAACAGGATACCAAGGCCAGAGCGGAAAGCTATCAGCAGAGGGTTGATAGGAAAGGCAAGAATCAGAATGATCGTGGGAAACCGTATGCAGCTGGCAAAGGTTTCCAGAGACAGAGTGGGATGAGGAGACCTAGTGGGGGAGACTCCAGTGCCCCTGCTAAGTGTTATAGATGTGGTCAGGCTGGACATCGTTTCTATGAGTGTACCAGTGCTGAGAAGAAGTGTTTCAAGTGTGGCAAAGGTGGTCACTTGGCTGCAGAGTGCCGGTTGAAGACTGTGACTTGTTTCAACTGTGGAGAGGTGGGTCATATCAGTCCACAATGTCCTAAGCCGAAGAAAGAGAATCAGTCGGAAGGCAAGGTCTTTGCTTTATCGGGTTCTGAGACTTCTGCAGATGATCGTTTGATCCGAGGTACGTGTTATATTAATGGCTTTTCTCTTGTAGCTATTATTGACACTAGTGCGACTCATTCCTTTATATCTTTGGATTGTGCGGTGAAACTTAAATTAGAGATATCTGAATGCATGGAAGTATGGTGATTGATACTCCTGCGAAGGGTTCAGTGACTACTACTTCAGTTTGTTTAAATTGTCCTTTGAGTATTTTTGGTAGAGACTTTGGGGATGGACCTAGTGTGTCTTCCACTTGTGCAGATTGACGTTATTCTGGGTATGAACTGGTTGGTGTTTAACCGAGTCTATATCAATTGTTTTGATAAAACTGTGATCTTTCCTGAGATTGAGGAAGGAAAGAGTTTGTTTCTGTCAGCAAGGCGGGTGAATGAGGCAGTAGCAGATGGGGCAGAGTTGTTTATGCTGTTAGCGACTTTGGAGGCTAAAGATAAACTAGTGAATTGTGATCTAGCCGTGGTGTGTGATTTTCCTGATGTGTTTCCTGAAGAAGTGAACAAATTACCGCCAGAGCGTGAAGTTGAGTTCTCGATTGATTTGGCACCTGGTACTAGGCCGGTGTCGATGGCTCCGTACCGTATGTCTGCTGTTGAGTTAACTGAATTGAAGAGTCGGTTGGAAGATCTGTTGGATAAGAAATTTATTCGTTCGAGTGTGTCACCGTGGGGTGCACCGGTGTGGTTGGTTAGAAGAAGTTAGTTTCCTGGTCATGTGATTTCAAGAGGTGGTGTTGCTGTTGATCCTTCTAAGATAGAAGCGGTATCTCAGTGGGAAGCTCCGAAGTCTGTTGCTGAGATTCGAAGTTTCCTTGGTTTGGCTGGTTATTATAGGAAGTTCATTGAGGGATTTTCTAAGTTGGCGTTATCATTGACGATGTTGACTAGAAAGGGGCAAGCGTTTGTTTGGGACTCAAAATGTGAAGAAGGTTTCCAAGAGTTAAAGAGAAGGTTAACTACTGCTCCTATCCTGATATTACCGAGTCCGTCAGAACTATTTGAGGTTTTCAGTGACCATAAAAGTTTAAAGTATTTGCTTGATCAGAAAGAGCTGAATATGAGACAGAGGAGATGGTTAGAGTTTCTGGAGGATTATGACTTTGGTTTGAATTACCATCCGGGTAAAGCAAACGTAGTGGCTGATGCATTGAGTCGGAAATCATTGCATATGTCTATGTTAAAGGTTAAGGAATTGGATTAATTGAGCAGTTTAGAGGCTTGAGTTTGGTGTGTGAGAGTACTCACAATAGTGTTAAATTGGAAATGTTGAAGTTAACGAGTGGTATTCTGGATGAGATTAGAGAGGGTCAGAGATCCGATGTGCTTTTGGTTGATAAGTTGACTCTAGTGAATCAAAGTCAAGGTGGTAAATTCAGAATTGATGAGAGTGGTGTTTTGAAATTTGGTAATCGGGTGTGTATTCCGGATGTTATCAAACTTAAGAAGAGTATTCTTGAGGAAGGACATCGTAGTGGCCTGAGTATTCATCCTGGAGCTACGAAGATGTATCATGATTTGAAAAGGTTATTTTGGTGGCCGGGAATGAAAAGAGATTGCTTTGGTAAAGGTAGCTTGGGGAGAACCAGCAGGTGGCAATGTGACTTGGGAACTTGAGAGTCAGATGAAGGAGTCTTATCCGGAGTTATTCGCTGGAAGTATGTTTTCGAGGACGAAAACTCTTTTAGTGGGGGAGAGTTGTAACACCCCGATAAAAATAAGATAATTATTTAATTTAAGTTAATATTATATTTATTAATTTAATTAAATAATTGGAAGCATTGGATTATTATTATTATTATTATTGGAATAATAATTATTGGAAAGTATATAAGTTGGAAATAAGAAAAGAGTTTCATTTTGGTAAAGAAAGGGTTTCACGTGAAAAACAGAGAAGCGGCCGAAAAGGGAGAAAAGGGCAAAGAGGAAGAGCAAGAGAGCAAGGGTTGAAGAACGGAAAAGATTGGAGCTTAGGGATTGCCGGATTAACTCAGGTAAGGGGGGTTTATCGTCGTTTAATGGGTATTATGGGTTAACATGTAATGGGTAGTGATAAACCGTTGAATTGACCCTAATTGGGATGTTGAATGCTGAAAAAAATTGTGTTGGATAAGTTGTGTTAAAGCTATAATTGAATCTGTATTTGTGTGAGTTGTGATTTCCCGAACGTATAGCTTTTTACGGAATCGGAATCGGAGGTCCGGAAGTCCTCCAACGGCGGAAAATGCGGATAATTCTGCATTCTGCTTCGTGTTAGCGCAGGAACAGCTTTCTGTCTTGCGTTAACCGGTTAACCCAGGGTGTTAACGGTTAACACTGTTAGGAATTGTGGGGTATTGCTGTTTTGCTTGCGTTAACCGGTTAACCCAGGGCGTTAACCGGTTAACACTGTTGTGAGTTGTGAAAAAAATTTGCTGTTCTGTCTGCGTTAACCGGTTAACCCAGGGCGTTAACCGGTTAACACTGTTGAGTTTTGCCAGAAAGCGTGTTCTGTGTTGCGTTAACCGGTTAACCCAGGGCGTTAACCGGTTAACACTGTGGGAAAAGTGAAAAATCGAATTGCTCAGAATTTAATGAAATTCGTCGGGGCGAGTCGGGTAATATTATAGTTAATTTTGATGAGTAATTTTGTTGGGTTTATGTTATGGAGTGTCGATACAAGTATGACTGAGTTATTAAGTTATTCCGTGTACGGAAAGTTGTTAAAGATACTGAGTTGTAGGCTTGGTGAGCCAAAGTTAATTATAAGTTGATTATGTTGAAAACATTGTTGTGTTGCTATTATTATTATGTTGTCGGAATTTTAAAGTCGTGTATGTCATGTAAATTCATATGCATTAAGTCGGAGCTTTGCTCACACCACGTTGGCCTGGATTGGCAAAAGTTGAAAGTTGAAGGCTTAAGCCTTGATGCCTCGTTAAATCGGCAAATTTTAAGTTGGGAGTTTTACTCCGAATGGTACCGCATGCATGGAGTCTCATTGCATAATGTATGTATTGTGTATAATATGAATGGATGTGTTCCAATATTATACGTGTGTTTTGATGTTTATGTTGAGCATGATTATGATGTTTGAGTGGAGGTTGCCGTTACCGAATGTGTGATATGATTAGGGTGATTAATGTGTTATTTACTTAGCATTACATGATATTTTATAATGCTTATTATATCGATTGAGGAACTCACCCTTACAACTATGTTTTCAGGTAACGAGCAGTGATTGAGTAGAAGCTAGTGCTTGGAGTCTAGTGTAGTCTCCTTAGTGGGTCATGCTCTGATAGATGTAACATCGGGACGGGATGTTTTACCTTGTTGAATAATTTTACATGTAATGTGTTACATGTTTTGTATGATTGATTTGATTTCTATCCGCTGCGTATTGTGCAAATGCTTTATGTTTTGAATTAATAAAAGAGCATGACAGTTATTATGGTGAATGGTGTGTAATGATTGTGTGACACCCTTAATTGCATATTTATTCTGATTGATATATTGTTATTTTAATTAAATATTTGGGGTATTTTAGAAGGGTGTTACACCCCCCCCCCCATGTTAGAAAACACTGCCTGTGTCAGGCCTAGCTTCTGCTGTGAACTTTGGCATTCTATAACGGTTTCCCAACTTCTGGGCTTCCAAGCTGCCTCTTTTCACCCCTAAGTGAGCATTTATGTCAGTGCTCGAAATTATGAGGCCTTAATGATGCATTTAATGTATAAATAGGTGGTCACTTAGTTGGAATTAAAAGAGCCACTTTTAGATTAATGCTTATTTTCAGTTTTAGCTTTGATAATTAAGTTCTCAAGTAATTTTCTGCTATCAAGCTGTATTTTTCGGATTTCTTATTATTATTCGAACGTTTGTCTTAATTCCAAGTTATTTCATTTTATTTTAATTTTTTATTTATTTTCTATGCATGTTATGCATTTATCTTGTTTATTTTCAGTCAATCTCACCATGAGTGAGTAGTCCTTTAGGGACAAGAGTTCATGAGATCTAGCTCATGCTAAATCCTAATTGACTTGTCCGTTTATGAATCTTGAGAAAACAAAGAGCTTAAAAGTTATTTTAGAATCCGAAATCTTAAATATATTTGTGTCGACTAGCGAAAGTAGAGGCAACCCAGATGTCGATGATGTACTGACAAATAAGTGATTTGACATCCGACTGCGGATTGCTAAATAATTAATAACGAGACACAACTGACAAGATTTCTTATTCTCGATTAAGAAAGTCGATTAGTTGTGCCAGAAACACCTCTAGATATACATGCCATAAGTAGTTCATTTTTATCTACTCCTCTATAGCTTACTTTGTTTTCTCATAATTGAAATCGAAAAGTTAATTGAGTAATTTGGGGTAGACATCATGTACCGCTTATCTTGCTTTGTTTTATATTGTTATTGTTAAATTTATTCCTTTCGCACTGAACCTTTGAATATTCTATCACTTTAGCTACACATCGTTAGGATAAAGTACTCAAGCTCATATTTTTGTGGGTTCGATCTTTTTATATTACTTTGCATTGTCGTGCACTTGCAGCTTGCATCGAGTTTTTGGCGCCGTTTCAGGGAGATAAATTTGATATTGAAATTTTATTCTAACATAGTATAGACTAAAGCACTTTTTTTTGTATTTATTTATTTATTTTGCAAAGATCCCCTTTTAAAAAGGACTCTCTCCGTAAGGTCTAACCAAGATATGAGAGCTATAACCGCGAAAACCCATACACCTACACCTATAATCTAGGATGGATGCATTACTCAAATTTTCCTTACAACAACTACCACCAACAACTCATGGGACCAGAGAGTTATCAACAATGCAACCTTGAAAAGTTAATGGAGAATTGTTTTGCGATACAAACTCACCAGAAGTCTAACCTAGAAACTATAGAGGAGAATTTTGCTGCGATGCAAAATCACCAAAATGAAGATCTTAGAAAACAAAATCTACATGCCAGTGAAGTCCTTAGGTAGCTAACAGCTATGGTAGAGTCCCTCATGACTCATACCAAGGCATTAGAGACCCAAACCTCCCAGCTTACACACATCTCTCTAGGACCCTTCCCTGAGGGACATGTGAACAATGTCACAACTGTAGCGGGAAATTCATGATCATCAAGCTATTGACAAGCTAGAGATGAAATAACAAGAGTCGCCACCGCGCTTTTATTGTTTCCAAGGGAAAAGGGAAAAAGTACGAATAAAACCCAAAAAGTAATCAAATAAAAACTAATAAAAGTCAGAGATCACAGGTAAAGGGGTTGGTTACACAGAGGGAAGGTGTTAGCACCCAAAGTGTCCTAGGTACTCCTAGGGAGCCCTTTTTGTGTGCATATGTATTTTGTACAAAGTGATATTTTACAAACAAATAGAATGGGGGTGGGGGGGGGGGTGAGAAATGAATTCATTAATTATATTTTTGTGTTTGACAAGAACTTCGGTCTTGTGCCTACGTACCAACATAAAAATGAGGGATCAAAACCTCGTAGTTTGTGATACAAATTTCAAAATGGATGCATTGCTTTTTACAAAATTTAAGTTTGAAAGGCACAAAGACCTAAAATGTTTTGAATGAGTTAGTTCTTTTTTTTGGCTTTTTGAAAGTTTAAGTCAATTATAGTTAAGTTTATTTACAAGTTTGATTTAAGAAAATAAGTTTGAAAATGCAATGGCATAAGGCTAAAGTTTCTATCTTTTTTAGAAAAGTGGTCAAAGTTTAGAACAAAAATATTTCACACAAAGAAGATTTTGAAATTAAAGAAATGGGGAGAAGATGAAGGGACTATCTTATGTACATAATTAAAAGTTTAGAGTTGAAAAGATCTGACTAAGTGGGTAGCAATCCAATAGACAAGAATGTCAATAGAAACCCATAATTCCCTTGGACTTTTAGAATCAAGCAACCCCCAAATGCACAATTATATTATATTGAAGAGCAAGGCATCAAATAAAGATGACCTCATCCAAACTTATCCATTCCATGATCTTCTTCAGAATAGCCCATGCAATAGATGAATTCCACAAGTCACAGACTCAAAATAACAGCTTCACAATGATCATGTTGCAGTTGAACTCAGAAAGGTCTTCAAAGATATATCAGATGGATTTCAAATTGCAAGCACTTGGTTCTTCAACAAGTTGGCATTGGCCAAGTCCATTAGCATAGGAAGATTTCCTAGAGTCTAAGTCCATTTGTCCAAGATCAAGCCAACAGTCCATTCAAATTTTTTTAGGATTTTTGTTATTATTATGTACATTAACGGTCAAAGACCACACAAACAAGCAAAGTATACACAAACAAAATATATCACACAATATGGCCCAAATGGACAAAATGAAAATTGCATTAACATAAACAATAGGATGATATGAACAATGACAAATGAAATAGAATGCTAAAAGTAAATTGCATTAAAGTAAAATCTTGAAATTAAAAGTTAGTAGTTAATAGGTTAGAAGTTAGTTTTGTTTTGATTTTCATTTTCAAGACATTCTTTGGAGAACATTCAACCCACTTACCACAAGCATGGATCCTTGAACCAAAACATCTTCCAAAGGAAGGAAAGAAGGCCAACTTTCCACACAATACCATGAAAGAGGGGAGACTTACAATCTCACTAACTAGAATACTTATGCTTTATGTCACAAATTTAGCGTTATGTTAAGCAATCATAATTGGACTTATGTAGAAGTCACAACTATTTAAGGCCGGGCAATAGAATTTTGGTGTTAATGCATGTTAGAGACATAGTATAATGGACTATGCTCATGAAACATACCACACACAAAAAAGAATATGCAAAATGTATGGCCTAATCTCATCCATACTCATGTTAATTTTTCAATCAACTAGTATCAGGACTTTGAGATGTCATAGGCCAAATGGAATGAGTGAATTAAGAAGAGGAATGAGATGAAGTGGGAAGGGGATGAACGAAATCACAAATTAGTCAAAGGAGGACTTTTATCAAATTAATATCATTCATTCATTTTGGGAGATGGATTGTACATTCCATCAATCCCCTAAATCCAATGATATTAATTTGACAAAGTCAAATCAACCTTGACCAAGTCCCAACAACAATAAGCAAACTCAATCAAGTCTATACAAATGGTCAACAAAATTTAATTGGCATTTATTCAATTAAAAATAATAAAATAGTGCATTTAAATCAAATATGTTTTGTCCAATTCCTAAAATCTCATCAAAATACCAAAGAAATGGCCATGAGATTTATCATAGGCCAAACAAGGTCAAAGGACCTTGGAGAAAAAATTTCATAATTTTTGGACATTTAAAAATATTTTTAAAAAATTAAAACAAAATGAAAAAATCAATTAATTCATGAAAGATATTAATAATGATCCAAAAAATAATTTTAATTCAGAATATGAAAGAGAAAAATATTTGAATTTTTTTGGTGAAAGTCTCATATTTTTTGGATCAATATTGAATTTAATATGAACTATTAAAAATAATGCAATTAAAATAATAATTCATAAAATCAAAAATACGTGGACCATCTGATCTCCCTCATTAATTGAGGTGGCAGATCAGATGGTCCCTAGCGCGCGTTCCACATGGACTTGAGTCAACAGTGCTGCATAGGTGGTATTTAAAACCAACGATCAAGATTATAACGTAATGGATGGATCATGTGGTTCAGAGCTTTGCCAACTCATCGCCGGAGCCAGAGCTCTGGTCATCTTCTCCGGTGGACCTCACCGGACTGGTCCACCATGAACCATCACCAAAATGAAAAACAAGGACATGATCTTAAAGAAAAAATGGCACTGAGCTCGAATCTGACCTTCATTCACTCCAACTCCAAGTATATTGAGAGATACATGGAGTTGAAATTTGAGGTACATGAACTAAGTTGCTTCGATTTGACCTCAAAGCAACTCAAACTCCTTGCCTACATTGGTAGGACTTCAGACAACCAAAGAATCAATAGAATTGAGCAAGAATTTGATAAAATCGAAGAGTTCAAAATTTCTGGAAAATACCTTCAATGTAGGTCTGGATTCAATTGATCTTGATCTTGCTTGTGCTTGATCTCACTCCACTTACTTGCAGAAGAAGGATTGAATGGTTAAGAAGCTATGGATTCTTGGAGAATTGAATTTCAAAACAGTGGAAATTCAAGCTCAAACTCAAGAAAATTGTCCAGGCTTATCCTTTGCATTGTGAGGATTTGGAATGGCGGATCAAAGCTGGCGCGAAGGTGTGTTCATTTCTGAGAAATTGAAGTTCTATTTATAGCTGAAATGGTTGATAATTGCACACTCCAATTCACTTTCTAATTTTGGCAAATAGTGATGCAAGTGTGCATGGGCGCGTACATGCCCGTGAAATGATTGCTAGAGGTCCACAAATGAATATCAGATGCTCTGAACTAAGCTTTGATTGCAAGGCAAATGCACATTGATGTTTGAAGTTTGATCCTTGCCAAGTGATGTCACCCTGTTTAAGCCATGCGCAACCTATGCATTTCTTGTCTAAAATGAATGAATTTGAGCTCTTTGGAAGGTGAGATCAAGAGGAACAATTTTCATGTTCAACACTTTTTCATTTGGAGCTTGGAACTTGGTGAAATTTGAGGTGTAAGTTTGGAAATTTTTGACATATCAAAAATTTTCTAAGTGTCAAGCCATATTTATCAATATTCCACCTTGCTTAAATTTTTATATGAGCTTCAAATGAGAAACGTGTCTTCATAAAATCTGTATCTCTCTCAAATATCTTCAAAAGTGTAACCAATTTCATGTCATTTAGATTTTAAATGATAGAGTTATGCATTTTTGAAGTTTGGAAAAATCACTTGATCAGTGGTATAGGTCAAAAGTGACCTATAATGTAACCTCATATCACATGCTCAAACAAAGTTGAATTAGCTCCCACTCCAAACATCAAAGTTGAAGTAGACATATTTAATTTGATTGTGTAACTTGGAAATATTTCATCTCATAAAAATTGATCAAGTTATGGCCTTGGGAAGTTGACTTTGAAATTAGGGTTTAGACAAAATGACCTATAATGTTTCAACATAGAAAATGATTTTCCAAGAAAAACTAGATCTAGATCTCAACATGAAAGTTGTTTTAAATTTCAGTTATAGTATGTTTTCTCTTGGAATAATTTTCAGATGGTGAAAACTGTAGGAGATAGGGTCTAGGGAGACCCAGTTTTGATCAGATGAATTCATATGGCCAACCACCATCAACCAACTTGCTAATTTCCAATTCTCTTGACTTTTTTGGCTCATGGTAGATCATATATGCATAATATGATGAATTTTGAAGTTTCCTTTGAAGAATTTGATCAATTGGTGAGACAGCTTGCTGGAGAAGTTACTCAAGATACCCAGTCAAACTAGGGTTTCCAAGACAAATCACCCTCAAACTCTTGAAGAAAAATTGACCAATATAGCATGTAGAGAACATTGGGACTCATATATGATGTTCATATCCAATCTTGAATCAATTATGGGTTGTGCTCTTTTTTTATGAGGGTCTCAAACCCTAGATGTGATCTTGATGAATCAATGAGATCATGCCCTACCTACAAAAGAGTTAGGAAAATGCAAAGACATATTTTTGATATTTTAGTTAGTAAAATAATAATATACAAGTATGATATAATCACAAAGTTCTTGGTGACCTCTCCCAAAACAAACCCAATGAAAGAGGGGTAAGAAGGATGCCAAGGTATGATCCCAATGCTGATGCTTATGATGAAATTGCATGAGGGATCTTAGGGTCAAAATTTGGGGTCTTACAACAACATGAAGTGAAAAATAAGTTGAGATTTCTAGGGAGAATAATAGAGAATTTGGGGAGAATTTTGGTGAGGAAAATGTAGGGATTAAGGAAAGTCCATTGACACCATCCAAAAAGAAGGTTGTTGAAGAGGTAGAGAAGGAGGTACCTTATGTTGCTCCTCTTCCCTATAAGCCACTGATTCCTTTCTTGCAAATATTTGTGGAGGCTAAGGTAGGGGCTTGATCCATAAGGTGTGCAGAAATATTAGAAAGGATCCACATCAATGTACCATTGACCAAGGTCCTATCTAAAAATAGAAAATTAGAGGACCATGAAACTAGTGAAATTGTTAATGTTGAGATAGAAAAGTTCACCCTTGAGCTGGGAGTTGAAAAGGTTAAATTCATAAAGACAAATGTCCTAAAACCACCCCATATGTTTAGAGGTATGAACCACCACATAGAAATAATAAAAATAAGAGTGGTTGATACGAGAGATGGCTAGATAGATGGCGATTCCCTATAATCACCAAGCTTACGATTAAAGAACTATCTTTGAAGGAACCACCATGACTTCTTGCACTCATGAACCTTAAAGCCAAACAAATTTAAATAAAGTGCTTCGTCGGAGGAAACCCACACTTTTTATGTTATTTCTTTTTGCAGGTTCTTTTTGTTTTGGATTCCTCTTTTGTTGAACTTCCAACTACCTCAGTGAGGTGTTCTGTGAGTTTTCTCCTTACCTCCCTATACTTTTATTGGAACATTGAGGCCAATGTCCAATTTAAGTTTGGGGGGAGGGATCCCTTTTCCATTTTCTATTTTTTTTTGAAATTTTTATTTTTGTTGTTTGATGTGTGCTGTTTAGGATAGTTTGTGTGTGTGTGTATGTTGCATCATCACTGTTAGATTTCCCCAAATTAGAGTTTTAAAAAAAAGTCCTGAAAAAAATCTTTTGAGTTTGAGAAATAGTTGAAAAATATATAGGTTTTGTAGCGGGAAATTCATGATCATCAAGCTATTGACAAGCTAGAGATCAATTAACAAGAGTCGCCACCGCGCTTTTATTGTTTCCAAGGAAAAAGGGAAAAGTACGAACAAAACCCAATAAGTAAGAAGTTTTCAAATAAAAAACTAATAAAAGTCAGAGATCACAAGTAAGAGGGTTGGTTACACAGAGGGAAGGTGTTAGCACCCAAAGTATCCTAGGTACTCCTAGGGAGCCCTTTTTGTGTGCATATGTATTTTGTACAAAGTGATGTTTATGAACAAATAAAATGAGGAGATGAGAAAAGAATTCATTAATTATATTTTTGTGTTTGACAAGACCTTTGGTATTGTGCCTACGTACCAACATGAAAATGAGGGATCAAAACCTCGTAGTTCGTGTTATAAATTTCAAAATGGATGCATTGATTTTAACAAAATTTAAGTTTGAAAGGCACAAAGGCCTAAAATGATTTGAATGAGTTAGTTCTTTTTTATTTTTTGAAAGTTTAAGTCAAGTATAATTAGGTTTATTTACAAGTTTGATTTAAGAAAATAAGTTTGAAAATGCAATGGCATAAGGCCAAAGTGTCTACCTTTTTGCAAAAGTGGTCAAAGTTTAGAAAAAAAGTAGTTCACACAAAGAAGATTTTGAAAGTGGATGGAGAGATTTTGAAATTAAAGAGATGGGGAGAAGATGAAGAGACTATCCTATGCACAACATTTAAAAGTTTAGAGTTGAAAAGATCTGACCAAATGGGTAGCAATCCAATAAACAAAAAATGTCAATAGAAACCCAGAATTCCCTTGGACTTTTAGAGTCAAGCAACACAAATGCACAATTATATTCTCTTGAAGAGCAAGGCATCAAATAAAGATGGCTCCATCCAAGCTTATCCATTCCATGATCTTCTTCAAAAATAACCCATGTAACAGATGAAATCCACAAGTCACAAGTTAAAAATAACAGGTTCACAATGATCATGTTGCAGATGAATCCTAGAGAGGTCTTCACAGATGTATCAGATGAATTTTCAAATGGAAAACACTTGGTTCTTCAACAATTTGGCATTGGCCAAAACCATTAGCATAGGAAGGTTGCCTAGATTCTAAGTCCATTTGTCCAAGATCAAGCCAACAGTCCACACAAAAGTTTTTTAGGGGTTTTGTTATTATTATGTATATTAATGGTCAAAGACCACACAAACAAACAAAGTATATACAAATACAATATATCACACAATATGGTCCAAATGGACAAAGTGAAAATTACATTAACATAAACAATTAGAATGATATGAACAATGGCAAATGAAATAGAGTGCTAGAAGTAAATTGCATTAAAGTAAAAGCTTGAAATTAAAAGTTAATAGTTAGTAGGTTAGAGGTTAGTTTTGCTTTGCTTTCGCTTTTCAAGACATTCTTTGGAGAACACTCAACCCACTTATCACAAGCATGGATCCTTGAACCAAAACATCTTCCAAAGTAAGGAAAGAAGGCCAAGTTTCCACACAATACCATGAAATAGGGGAGACTTACAATCTCACTAACTAGAATGCTTATGCCTTTTATGTCACAAATTTAGCGCTATGTTAAGCAATCGTAATTGGACTTATGTAGAAGTCACAACTATTTGAGGCTGGGCAATAGAATTTTGGTGTTAATGCACGTTAGAGACATAGTATAATGAACTATGCTCATGAAACATACCACACACAAAAAAGAATATGCAAAAGGCGTGGTCTAATCTCATCCATACTCATGTTAATTTTTCAATCAACTAGCATCAGGACTTTGAGATGTCATAGGCCAAATGGAATGAATGAATTAAGAAGAGGAATAAGATGAAGTGGGAAGGGAATGAATGAAATCACAAATTGGTAAAGGAGGACTTTTATTAAATTAATATCATTCATTCATTTTGGGAAATGGAATGTACATTCAATCAATCCCCTAAATCCAATGATATTAACTTAACAAAGTCAAATCAACCTTGACCAAGGTCCAACAACAATAAGCAAACTCATACAAGTCAATAAAAATGGTCAACAAAATTTAATTGGCATTTATTAAATTAAAAATAATAAAATAGTGCATTTAAATCAAATATGTTTTGTCCAATTCCTAAAATCTCATCAAAACACAAAAGAAATGGCCATGAGATTTATCATAGGTCAAACAAGGTCAAAGTACCTTGGAGAAATTTTTTCACAATTTTGGGACATTTTAAAAATATTTTTAAACAATTAAAAACAAATGAAAAATCAATTAATTCATGAAAAATATTAATAATGATCCAAAAAATAATTTTAATTCAGAATATGAAAGAGAAAAGTATTTGAATTTTTTTGGTGAAAGTCTCATAATTTTTGGATCAGTATTGAATTTAATATGAATTATTGAAGAAAATGCAATTAAAATGAAAATTCAGAAAGTGTAAATTACGTGGACCATCAGATCTCCCTCATTAATTAAGGTGACAGATCTGATGGTCCCTAGCGCGCGTTCCACATGTACTTGAGTCAATTGCGCTGCACAATTGGTATTCAAACGGGACGATCAAGATTAAAATGTGAGAGAAGGATCATGTGGTTCAAGCCTTGCCAACTCATCGTCGGAGCCAGAGCTTCGGTCATCTTCTCCGGTGGACCTCACCAGACCGGTCCACCATGAACCATCACCATAAAGAAAAACAAGGACATGATCTTGAAGAAAAAATGGCATTGAGCTCTAATCTGACTTCCATTCACTCCAATTCCAAATATATTAAGAGATATATGGAATTGAAATTTGAGGCACATGAACTGAGTTGCTTCGATTTAATCTCAAAGCAACTCAATCTTCTTGCCTACATTGGTAGGACTTCAGACAACCAAAGAATCAATGGAATTGAGCAAGAATTTGAGAGAATCGAAAAGTTCAAAATTTCTGAAAATTACCTTCAATGTAGGTCAGGATTCGATGGATCTTGATCTTGCTTATTCTTGGACTCACTCCACTTGCTTGTAGGAAGAGGATTGAATGGTTAAGAAGCAATGGATTCCTGGAGAATTGAATTCCAAAATAGTGGAGATTCAAGCTCAAATTCAAGAGAATTTATCAGGCTTATCCTTTGAGAACCGAGGGTTTGCAATGGGGGATCAAAGCTGGGGCGATTGTGTGTGAATTTCTGAGCAATTGAAGCTCTATTTATAGCTGAATCATGTGATATTTGCACACTCACCTTCACTTTCCAGTTTTAGCAAATGGTGATGTAATGGTGCATGGGCGTGCATAGGCCCATGAAATTATTTCTAGAGGTCCATAATTGAATATCAGATGCACTGAAGTAAGTTTGGATTGTAAGGCACATGTACATTGATGCTTGAAGTTTGATCTTTGATAAATGATGTCACCCTGTTTAAGCCATGCGCAGCCTATGCATTTCTCATCCAAAATGAACGAGTTTGAGCTCTTTGGAAAGGTGAGATCAATAGGAACAACTTTCATGTTCAACACTTTTTCATTTGGAGCTTGGGACTTGGAGAAATTTGATGTGGAAGTTTGGAAATTTTTGACATATCAAATTTTTTCTAAGTGTCAAGCCATATGTCTCAGTATTCCACCTTGCCTAACTTTTTATGGGCACTTTAAATGAGAAATGTGTCTTCATCAAAGTTGTAGATACCTCAAAGATATTCAAAATGGTCACTAATTTCATGTCATTTGGATTTGAAATGATAGAGTTATGCATTTCTGAAGTTTGGAAAAATCACTTGATCAATGGTATAGGTCAAAAGTGACCTATAATGTAGCCTCATATCACATGCTCAAAAAATTTGAATTAGATCCCACTCAAAACATAAAAGTTGAATTAGACACATTGAATTTGACTGTGCAACTTGTAAATATTTCATCTCATAAAATATGAGAAAGTTATGGCCTTGGGAAGTTGACTTTCAAATTAGGGTTTAGACAAAATGACCTATAAAGTTTCAACATAGAAAATGATTTTCCAAGCAAAACTAGCTCTAGGTCTCAACATGAAAGTTGTATGGAATTCCATTTAGAGAAAGTTTGATCTTGTAATCATTTTTATATTGTGAAAATAGTAGGAGATAGGGTCTAGGGAGACCCAGTTTTGATCAGATGAATTCATCTGGCCAACCACCATACCCCAACTTGCTAATTACCATTTCTCTTGACTTTCTTGGCTAATGGTAGATCATATATGCATAATATGATGATATTTGAAGTGTCCCTTGATAAATTTGATGAATTGGTGAGATAGCTTGTTGGAGAAGTTACTTAAGATACCCAATTAAATTAGGGTTTCCAAGGCAAATCACCCTCAAACTCTTGAAGAAAACTTGATCAATATAACATGTAGAGATCAATGGGACTCATATATGATGTTCCTAACCATTCTTGAATCAATTCTTGGTTGTGCTCTTTGTTCATGAGGGTCTCAAACCCTAAATGTGAACTTGATGAATCAATGAGATCATGCCATACCTACAAAAGAGTTAGATAGACGCAAAGACATATTTTGGGATTTTGGTTAGTAAAAATGATAATATACAAGTATGATATAATCACAAAATGCTTGGTGATCTCTCTCAAAACAAACCTGTTGGTTCTATGTGTTGGCAACAATTTTGGTAAAACCTAGAGTGTTCACAAGTTGTCACAAGTGTTGTCTTGACGTAAGATAACATGTACCTGCAGGATGTTTAAAATATGAATATGCAGGATTTTAATGAGATGTCAGACCCGATGTCATGACATTTGTATACAGAACATTCAGTCTGAATGTTATGTATTGTGTGATTGCGTTTTTAATGCTAATTTATGTATGATTGAAGAGATGATTAAACGCACATTCAATCAGTAATTACAACCAGATTGACTTATTTTCCAACAAGATATAATCAACTGTCATGAAAAGATATGAATGGAAAATAGTTTTAGGGTTTTATGATGTCCAAGCCCATCCAAACGATTCTATAAATAGGGCATGGAATATCTAGTTTTACACACAAGAAATAACGAACGAAATATTGAGAGATAATAAGGGTTTTAGTCTTATGTGGTCGTGTGTATTGTAAGCCATTCATTCATCCATAGATGATTGAATTGGACTAATTTTTGAGTTGTAATTTGTCCACTCTAAGCTTTGAAGCATGAGTGTGTGTTTACTTGATTGAAGCTTTTAAGCAAGATCAAGTATGTGTCTTTGAAGAGTGTCTTCTTTTCATTGTAATTCTTCTTTTATATCACTGCTGTGATTGAGGGGGAGTGAGTAGGATCTCATATCTAAGAGTTCTTAGGTAGAAGTCACACAGGTAGAGATTAGGTGAAAATACTGTAACTTGAAGTTGTTTACTGAGAGTCTTTGAACTGATTCTATTTAGTGGATTTCCATCCTGGCTTGGTAGCCCCCAAACGTAGGTGAGTTTGCACCGAACTGGGTTAACAATTGCTTGTGTCTTGTGCATTACTGTTCTTTATCTTTTATCCTGTTTGTATTGTTCAGATATTAGTGTCGTGACATTACCTTCGACATCTCATATTTGATACCAGAATTTCAATTGGTATCAGAGCAGGCATCCTGCTCTGGTTCTGGGTGATATCTAGGGACGTTACTTTCTGGTACTATGGATAGAGATGGAGGATCTGTTCACAAACCACCTATTCTAGATGGATCCAACTATGACTATTGGAAACCTCGAATGGTAGCCTTCCTAAAATCTTTGGATAATAAGGCTTGGAAGGTTGTTTTAACAGGCTGGGAACATCCAGTTATTACTAAGGAAGGAGAAACTACATCTGATAAGAAGGCTGAGGAACAATGGACCAAGGAGGAGGATGATCTAGCCCTTGGGAACTCTAAAGCATTGAATGCTATATTCAATGGAGTAGATAAGAATATCTTCAGATTGGTAAACAACTGTGAGGTGGCTAAAGATGCTTGGAACATTCTCAAAACCACTCATGAAGGCACCTCTAGAGTGAAGATGTCTAGACTGCAGCTTCTCACTACCAAGTTTGAAAATTTAAGGATGAAAGAAGATGAAAATATTCATGAATTTCATATGAATATCCTTGAAATTGCTAATGCCTTAGGAGCCCTGGGTGAGAAGATGTCAGATGAAAAACTAGTAAGGAAAATACTCAAGTCACTTCCTAAGAGATTTTCCATGAAAGTGACAGCTATAGAAGAGTCTCAAGAAATTTCCAATATGAGATTTGATGAGCTAATTGTATCCCTCCTAACATTTGAGATGGGAATGTGTGATGGATCTGAAAAGAAAGTCAAAAGCATAGCCTTCATGTCAAACACTGAAGAGAAAGACGAAGAAAGTGGTTAAGATACTGATGAAGATCTGGCAAATGATGTAGCATTACTGGGAAGACAGTTCAACAAACTTCTGAAAAAGATGGATGTATGGTCTAAGTCTAATGTCAAGAACATCTCATCTGACATCAGTAAGTCCAATAATGCTGGAAGAAGAACAAGATCTGATGAAAAGTCCAAAGAAGGAAAAGGAGTTCAGTGCCATGAATGTGATGGGTATGGACACATTAGAGATGAATGTGGAACATACCTCAAGAAACAGAAGAAGAGTCTTGCTGCTACTTGGTCTGATGAAAGTGAAACAGAAGAGTCTGCAAATCTTATGACTACCTTGACTAGAAAATGGGGTTTAGATGAAGACTCAAGTGATGATGAAGTAACCTTTGATGAGTTAGCCATTACTTACAGGAAGTTGTGTCACAGAAGTGAAGAAGTGTGTCAACAAGTTGAAAGTCAGAAGAAAGTGATAAGACAACTGGAGAATGAAAAGGTAGAACACTTGGAAACCATCTCTAAGTTAAAGACTGAAGCAGTGCTCTTGAATTCCAAATTGGATGAGATGACAAAGTATGTCAGAATGCTAAACAATGGATCTGACACCTTAGACAAAATTTTCCAGACTGGACAAATGGCAGGAGACAAGTCTGGCATTGGGTTCAATGAATCCAAACCTGAGTACAGTCACACTGGTAGCAAACCAAAATCCAAACCTGAGTGCAGTCACACTAGTAGAAAACCAAAGATGTCACATCATATGTCACAACATCATAAAGGAAGACAGTAGAAAGGGAAACATCAAAGATGGAGATGTCATTACTGTGGAAAATTTGGCCATATAAAACCATTTTGCTATAAGTTATATGGCTATCCTAGTCCTTCTCATCATCAACCTAGACCCAAACATCACATACCTATTAACAGAAAACAATGGGTTCCTAGGACTGGTGTTACAAACCTGATAGCTCACACTTCCTTCAGAGTTTCAGCCAAAGAAGACTGGTATTTTGACAGTGGGTTCTCCAGACACATGACTGGTGGCATGAGGATGAAGGCCAGTTAGCATCAGTCAACTATGTGACCAAGGTCTAACTGTAAACTTCACAAAAATTGAATTTCTGATTTCTAATAAAGAAAATGAAGTGATCATGAAAGGAGTCAGGTCTAAGGACAACTGCTATATGTGGAGTTCTCAAGAAGCTGGTTATTCATTAATGTGTACTCTAGCCAAAGAAGAAGAAGTGAAGATATGGCATCAAAGATTGGGCCATCTTCATCTTAAAGGAATGAAGAGGATTATATCAGTTAAAGTTGTTAGAGGAATTCCAAACTTGAAGATTGATGATGGAAGAGTTTGTCGGGAGTGTCAAATTGGAAAACAGACAAAGATGTCATATCAGAAGCTCAGACATGACACCACTTCCAGAGTGCTGGAACTTCTCCATATGGACTTGATAGGACCCATGCAGGTGAAAAGTCTTGGTGAGAAGAAGTATGCTTATGTAGTGGTGGATGACTTCTCCAGATACACCTAGGTGAATTTTATAAGAGAAAAATCTGATGTATTTGAAGTCTTCAAAGATATTTGTCTAAGACTTCAAAGAGAAAAAGAAAGTCAGGTTATCAAAATCAGAAGTGATCATGGGAAGGAATTTGAGAACAGCAAATTTGCTGAATTCTGTGCATCAGAAGGAATTAGTCATGAATTCGCATCTCCCATTACTCCTCAACAAAATGGTGTGGTAGAAAGGAAAAATAGAACTCTCCAAGAATCATCCAGAGCTATGATTCATGCTAAGAAATTTCCCTACCACTTCTGGGATGAAGCTATGAACATAGCCTGCTATGTTCACAACAGAGTAACCTTAAAGAAAGGGACTCCTACTACCTTATATGAAGTCTGGAAAAGGAGAAGACCTACAGTCAAATACTTCCATGTGTTTGGTAGTAAATGTTATATCTTGATTGATCGTGAACAAAGAAGGAAGATGGATCCCAAGAATGATGAAGGAATATTTTTGGGCTACTCAACAAACAGCAGAGCATATATAGTCTTTAATTCCAGAACAAAAGTAATGATGGAATCTATCAATATTGTGGTTGATGATCATCAGACTGATGTCACAGACGATGTTGAGATATCCCTAAATGATCCCCCAACTGATTTCCCAGACGAAAGTAGTGAGAATGAACTCACTCAAGCTGAACCTGAAGCTGACATAATTAATAAGGGACCCTCTATCAGAATCCAGAAGGATCATCCTAAAGATCTCATTATAGGAGACCCAAATAAAGGGGTCACAACTAGATCAAGGGAAGTGATCTCACATGGCTGTTTTGTGTCCAAGATTGAGCTTAGGAATGTCAAAGAAGCCTTGACTGATGAATTCTGGATCAACGCCATGCAGGAAGAGTTAGGCCAATTCAAGAGAAATGAAGTATGAGAACTGGTTCCAAGACCTGGAGGAATAAATGTCATTGGAACAAAGTGGGTGTAAAAGAATAAATCTGATGAACAAGGGGTGGTTACTAAAAATAAAGCAAGATTAGTAGTACAAGGATACACTCAAGTTGAAGAAGTTGACTTTGATGAAACATTTTCCCCTGTAGCTCGCCTTGAATCCATTAGACTATTGCTTGGAGTGACATGTATTCTGAAGTTTAAAGTGTTCCAAATGGATGTAATAAGTGCCTTCTTGAATGGCTACTTAAATGAGGAAGTATATATTGAACAACCTAAAGGATTTACAGATCCAAATCTTCCAAAGCATGTGTACAAGTTGAAGAAAGCCCTCTATGGTTTGAAACAAGCTCCTAGGGCTTGGTATGATAGACTCACAATGTTCCTCACTAACAATGGATACAGGAAGGGAGACATTGACAAGACCCTATTTGTTAAGAATGAAGGAGGAAAACTCATGGTGGCTCAAATATATATGGATGATATTATGTTTGGTGGGATGTCAGATCAGATGGTCGGACATTTTGTTAAACAAATGCAGTCTGAATTTGAAATGGGCCTTGTTGGAGAGCTGACCTATTTTCTTGGGCTACAAGTCAAGCAAATGGAAGATTCTATCTTTCTATCTCAAAGCAAATATGCCAGAAACATTATTAAGAAGTTTGGCATGGAGAATGCACGTCATAAAAGGACACCTGCTCCTACACATCTGAAAGTCTCCAAAGATGAAAATGGTGTTAGTGTAGATCAAAGTCTCTACAGAAGCATGATAGGAAGTCTGCTATATCTCACAGCAAGCAGACCTGACATTGCTTTTGCTGTAAGTGTTTGTGCTAGATACCAAGCTGAACCAAAACTCAGTCACATAAACCAAGTGAAAAGGATACTGAAATATGTCAATGGCACCAGTGACTATGGAATGTTGTATACTCATGGATATGGATCTATGCTGACTGGATACTATGATGCTGACTGGGCTGGAAGTGCTGATGACAGTAAAAGCATATCAGGAGGATATTTCTTCTTGGGGAACAACTTAATATCATGGTTTAGTAAGAAACAAAATTGTGTGTCCCTTTCCACTGCTGAAGCTGAATACATAGCAGCTGGAAGTAGTTGTTCTCAACTGATTTGGATGAAACAGATGCTGACTGAATACAATGTCACGCAAGATGTCATGGCATTGTACTGTGATAACCTGAGTGCTATAAATATTTCTAAGAATCATATTCAGCATAGCAGGACAAAACACATTGATATTCGTCATCACTTTATTAGAGAACTAGTGGAAGAGAAAATCATAGCCCTGGAGCATGTTACTACTGAAATGCAATTAGCTGACATATTTACAAAGGCTTTGGATGCTAATCAATTTGAATGCTTAAGAAGGAAATTAGGGATTTGTATCCATGAGAATTTATAGCAATTAATTTGGAGTGGAAAAGGTAATAAAAATATTGTCTTCCCACTTAAAAGAAAGTGTCCCATTTATGGTAAATCATTACCTAGTATTGGAACTTCCATCTATAGCATTTTCACACGCAACCTCAGCTCAAACATTTCCACCTTCCTCAAACTTCATCTTCTGGTTCTAAAAACACTAAACCTGCGCACAAAGCTAGAACACCCTCCATGGACTTTCTTAATGAAGACATTTTGGAAGTGATTCCCCTATCAGTCATCCCAGGCGACGCTCCTGGTCCATCCTCCACTATAGGACATACTCAAGGTAACAATTTTGATAACCCTACCTCTAAGGATGACATGCATCATACTGATCGTGTCATTAGAAATCTTGTCACGAGGATCCTTAATGAAGGACACTTAGTAAAGGGAGTTTCTACTCCTCTATCGAGAAGGGACCCCTCTCCTGAGGTTGGACCTCAAAATGAGAAAGATGATGAGTCATCTAGGTTTGAAAAAGATATATCTGCTGAAGGATTATGCTCTTTAGGGAAAACCTTGCCTAGTAAGAAATCTATAGATGCTTCTCAGTCTAAGAAGCATGACTCTACTAAGAAGGTGATTGACTTGGAAGATGAGAGCTCAGATGATGAAGATGATAGCTTGCTTCATCACTTAAAGCCAAGTGTTGCTAAGAGGATGAAGACTAGAAAGGGTAGGTCTGTGGCTGAGATGATGACAGCCAAAACTGGTAAAAAGGCTACTGCTGTAGACCCATCAAAGTCTTGGAGTAAAGTGGAGGTAAAGAAGAGAAAAGTAAGAGAAAGTTCTGATTCAGAGGAAGATATTGAAGACGATGTCCCTGACATCTCTCCTGTCAAAAAGCCAACTGTTAGAAAATCCCCTGCAAAGGTTGCTGCTGTACACCTGGATAACATTTCCTTCCATCTTGAAGATGGTGCAGCAAAGTGGAAATTTGTAATCCAAATGAGAGTGGCTGTGGAAAGAGAACTGAGAAAGGATGTTGTGGAGGTTAAGGAGGTCATGGACCTGATTAAGTATGCTGGATTAATGAAAACGGTGAGTGGGTTATCTCAGTGTTTTGAAGGTCTTGTTAAAGAATTTGTGGTGAACATCCCTGAGGACATTGCTGACAAGAACAACAAAGAGTTTTGTAAGGTGTTTGTTAGAGGAAAGTGTGTGAAGTTTTCTCTAACTGTGATTAATAAGTTCCTAGGAAGAGGAACAGAAGGTGCTGGTGAACTGGAGGCCACAGACAATGAAGTTTGTAGGGAAATAACTGCTGGACAGGTCAAGGAGTGGCCAAGCAAGAAGCATCTCTCTGTTGGAAAATTAACTGTGAAATATTCTATCTTGCACAAGATAGGGTCAGCAAACTGGGTACCAAAAAAATCACATCTCTACAATCTCAAATGCTCTTAGAAGGCTCATATTTGCTATTGGAACCAAGCTTAATTTTGATTATGGTAGATTCATGTTTGAACAAATTGTCAAACATGCTTCTACAAATGCAGTGAAGATGCGCATAACTTTTCCCTCAATAATTTGTGGGATAATCCTGAGCCAGCAACTTGGAATTCTGAGCACAAGTGATATCCCTAGTAGAAGAAAACCTCCCTTGTCAGTTCGTTACAAATTATTTGAAGGCAGTCATGTCAATGACATTGTCATGACATCTGCTGTAAAGAAGCCAGCCTCTCAAGGTGGTCTGATTGCTGAACTAAAAGAGACCTGTAAGGAATTGGAGATTGGGATAAGGGTGTCTAAAGCCAGGAAAGAAGCTT
Organism: Lathyrus oleraceus; assembly: GCF_024323335.1. Classification (NCBI taxonomy): domain Eukaryota; kingdom Viridiplantae; phylum Streptophyta; class Magnoliopsida; order Fabales; family Fabaceae; genus Lathyrus; species Lathyrus oleraceus. Next base: position 221,817,885 of record NC_066579.1, read on the forward strand.
TAGAGGTTCTGGTTAATAGCTTGGAGCAAGGAGATAGAGAAAATGTTGGTCAAGCCAAGGAAATAGATGCCCACACATCAAGTGAAAGGTCTGAATCTCAAGATAGATCAAGTTGCAGTTCTGGGTATGAAGCTGATGAAGATGCTAGCTCTTCTGACTGAATGTTGGTGAAGATTGTTCCCCTTTTATGATGATGTGGTGTTCTGGATGCCTTGATGTTTGATGTGTTTTTTTGGCTGTCTTGTTTTGATGCCTTGATGTAATTTTTGGGTTCTCTTTGATGTCTCTGGATTTTATCTCAGCTTATATAGCTGTGTATATTTGTGGTTCTGTAACATATTACAATATGTTTTAACATTCTATGTGACATTCTCTGTTGGACTAATAGACATTTATTTTGTCTCATTGGTCTATTTTGACTAAAAAGGGGGAGAAGTAGTAGCTAAAGGAGTAGCTAAAGGAGAGCTGTAGTTAATATGTGCTATGAAGTAGCTAGGCTATAAACAGATGGCAGATGATGTTGAAAAGGATGTTTTGTGTAGTACAAGTGATGTTGAAGGGGATGTCAGATGGGGTGATGGATGTTACAGGTGTTGTTGAAGGAGATGTCTTTGTTGAACAGACTTAGGGGGAGAAGAAGCACATATATGTGTTCAATGTGTGTTTACTAGTTGCTATTATAAGCTAGTAAGTATGTGGTTTATTACTTCTACTGCTAAACTATTGATATGTGTTTTATTGTACTCTTGTGAACAAATGGATTTGATATATGTTTTAGCCAAAATTTGCCAAAGGGGGAGTTTGTTGGTTTTACGTGTTGGCAGCAATTTTGGTAAAACCTAGAGTGTTCACAAGTTGTCATAAGTGTTGTCTTGACATAAGATAACATGTACCTACAAGATGTTTAAAATATGAATATACAGGATTTTACTGAGATGTCAGACCCCATGACATCTGTATACATAACATTCAGTCTGAATGTTATGTATTGTGTGATTGCGTTTTTAATGCTAATCTATGTATGATTGAAGAGATGATTAAACGCGCATTCAATCAGTAATTACAACCAGATTGACTTATTTTCCAACAAGATATAATCAACTGTCATGAGAAGATATGAATGGAAAATAGTTTTAGGGTTTTATAATGTCCAAGCCCAGCCAAACGATTCTATAAATAGGGCATGGAATATCTGGTTTTACACAAAAGAAATAATGAACGAAATATTGAGAGTGAATAAGGGTTTTAGTCTTGTGTGGTCGTGTGTATTGTAATCCATTCATTCATCCACAGATGATTGAATTGGACTGATTTTTGAGTTGTAATTTGTCCACTCTAAGCTTTGAAGCATGAGTGCGTGTTTACTTGATTGAAGCTTTTAAGCAAGATCAAGTATGTGTCTTTGAAGAGTGTCTTCTTTTCACTGTAATTCTTGTTTTACATCACTGCTGTGATTGAGGGGGAGTGAGTAGGATCTCATATATAAGAGTTCTTAGGTAGAAGTCACACGGGTAGAGATTAGGTGAAAAGACTGTAACTTGAAGTTGTTTACTGAGAGTCTTTGAACTGATTCTGTTTAGTAGATTTCCTTCCTGGCTTGGTAGCCCCCAGACGTAGGTGAGTTTGCACCGAACTGGGTTAATAATTGCTTGTGTCTCGTGCATTACTGTTCTTTATCTTTTATCCTATTTGTATTGTTCAGATATTAGTGTCGTGACATTACCTTCAACATCTCATATCTGATACCAGAATTTCAAAACCCAATTTATAGGGGTAAGGAGGATGCCAAGACATGATCCCAATGCTTATTCTTATGATGGAATTGCATGAGGGATCTTAGGGTCAAAATTGGGGTCTTACAGCTGCCCCTATTTAAGGACATTCTAATTGAGGAGGTGAAGGTTAAAATCTTCGGCTCGACTCAGTAGAATGGACTTAAATAACAACATATAGAAACAAATTTTGGTCCCTAAGAGACCTCATGTTGCATATGATATGAATGAAAAAGTTAATGCTCTATGGGGAGATATTGCCACAAAGGAAAAGGAAATCAGAGAGACCGAAAATCCGCAGGAGCATAATGCATTCCGTGAGGAAAACTCGTTGGGGAGACAGAGACTCTGGGGGGAAAGGGAGTTATGCGTAGGCCAAACTACGACTCAAGACTACTGGGGGACTAGAGGAATTCCACAAAAATGGAGAGACTCAGCCGGGGGAACAAGGACATCTGCAGGGGATACGAGTAAGTCAGGATAAAACTGAAGTACTCGACTCGTGCAGGGGAAAAATGATATCACTAAGGAAATGCGCACTCAACTCAACTGGGGAAGAAATAAACTTCAACATAGGAGGAACAAAAATTTATTATCTACTACCGGTTACTGGGTAAGGAGATAATAAGGATTTGATAGAGAGAACATCCGTCATCGGTTAAGATGAACATATCAAGGATGACTCACTGAGGAAATTCCAGGAGGGAGTATTCATTACCGGTTACTGGGTAAGAATAGCTTTGCTGGGGACAAACTATAGAAAATAGGATTTACAACTACCAGTTACTGGGCAGAAGACCAAGGATGAGAGTATCCGTCATCGGTTAGGATGACATATCAAGGATAAACTTGACAGGGAAGAAAATATGTCACTAGTTAAAGTGAACATATCAAGGATAGACTTGCTTGGGAAATGTCAAGGAGGATATCCGTCATCAGTTAGGATGAACATATCAAGGATATACAAACTAAACAAAAAAGGGGGAATTACATCTATCGAAATCTGGATAGAAAACCGTTGGAGAGAGAATCTGTCATCGGTTAGGATGAACATATCAAGGATTATCTCTGCGAGGGGACAAAGTAGGATTTACAACTACCGGTTACTGGGTAGAAGACCAATCAAAGAGAAAATCTGTCACCGGTTAAGATGAACATATCAAGGATAGACTCTGAAAAGGGGAGCAAAAATAGGGATTACATCTATCAGTTACTGGATAGAATACCAAAGAAGAGAAAATCCGTCACCGGTTAAAGTGAACATATCAAGGATAGACTCTGCTCAGGGGAGAAAGTAGGATTTACAACTACCGGTTATTGGGTAAAAGACCACAAGGAGAAGGAAATCCGTCATCAATTAAGATGAACATATCAAGGATTAACTCTCTGAGGAACAAAATAGGGATTACAACTACCTTTTTACTGGGTAGAATACCAAAGAAGAGAATATCCGTCACTGGTTAAAGTGAACATATCAAGGATAGACTCCTGCGGGGGAAAAGAAAGATATCCGTCACCGGTTAGGATGAACATATCAAGGATATACTTCCAGGGGACTCCACTGAGGAGAAAAGGGTACTTTTGCCGGGTATTGTGCAAGAAGTAACAAACTGCAAACTAAGAAGAATATTACCAATTACTGGGTAATAGACTCTTAGGGGACCAAAATATCTATCTAGGTAAGAGCTAGAAAGAAACGGTCAATCAAGACTCGACCCAATGAGGACATAACTCAAGGGGAGTAATTCCATCCAGAAAATTTACTGGAGAGGAAACTGAAATAACAACCATCCACGAGGAAACAAACTCAGTGGGGAAACAAAGAAAGGTTAAAGTCTTTCTGCTTAAGGGGCTGACACTCTAATGTTGAAGGAGGACAAACTCCAGATTTGGTATGGGGATAAAGTACCTCCATAACAGAGAATAAGAATCTCAAACAAATTAAATATGAATATGCAAACTATGCAAATCATGAAATTGTATGAATGTATATGTATATGTATATATGATGATTATGCTGACAAAACGATCACAAAGGATACGGAGGTGTCGCAAAGAAATTGAACTACCGGTACAATCCTCGGTCAATCCACAAAATATATGGAGACAACAGCCGGAGAACGAGAGATCAAAATCCCAAGGGGCTCAACCCTGGTTGGGGAAATAGGAGATCTGCTGAGGATAGAACAACCAAATCTATGGAGAATTTTAGGTCAACACCATAAAAATGGGAGACAACCCTACAGAGAAAACAATCAACAAAAGCTGTTCAAAAACCAGGAGGAAACTCCGACTGGGAGCAAATGCAATCTAATGGGGAAGATCAACCAATCTCTGAAGATCAACCCTGCTGAGGAGATAAGAACTTCACTAGGGATGCACAAACTCCGTTGGGGAAGGCCGGAACTTTGTTGGGGATAGAGAGAAAAGCTCCACTGGGATGTACAAGCTCCGCTGGGGATGTACAAAAATTCTGTTGGGAAAAATAACACACTGCAGGGTATCTGAATCAAACAAATCAGCTGGGGATAACGACATTCCATTGAGGAAATGAATCAACACTAAAGTCTAGGGATACCCAAAGAGTTGCTGCTTGGGGAACCACAAATGCTTCGCACTTAAGGACTTGCTATCCATTGAAATGTTGTTGATATTACTGTTACTTGCTTTTATAATTTTTTTAAGAAAACTTGATTTTGATTTTTTTTTTAAATTTAATTTCAAAATGATCATAATAAAATTTAAAACTATTGGCTGAAGTAAATAAGAGCAGAAACAATTTGGATAAAGGTTCAACTTTATTTAATAGGATGGTAGTCTGTAAATGACAAGACTCCATAGATTTTACAAAATTGAAAATGGTAATTTACATGGAAAAGGGTTACATTGAATACAAATGATCTTTAATCCTTCTACCAACTCTTAATATCCACTGTACTCTTGACTGTTGCCGGGATGATGAACTGATGTCAACCCTTGTGTTCAACCAAGTCTTCAATATCACTGAAGATCAGCAGGATGCAGTTACTTGCCATAATCCCTAATTTTTGCATAAGTTTCCCCAAGGTGAGGTACTCAACTTATCGGGAAATTCTTTCTGTTTTTTATGTCTCTAATTTTTGCCTGGATGCCCTTTCGGGTTTTCAATCCATCGAGACGCTCATTTTTGCCTAAGTCGCCCTTTCGGGTTTTCAACTTAGCGAGTTGTTCTTTTTCTTTTCTTTTTTAGGAGAAGTATTTCTTGACTACATATGCATTCATAGGATGAAAGAACTCTTCACCATCCATAGTTGTACGAATCAGGGCACCGCCTGAAAAAGCTCTCTTAACAACATATGGGCCTTCATAATTGGGAGTCCATTTTCCTCTGGAATCTGGCTTGAACGTCAAAATCTTCTTGAGCACAAGGTTACCTTCTCTGAACACTCGAGGTTTAACCTTCTTATCAAAAGCTTTCTTCATCCTTTGCTCATATAACTGACCATGACACATGGCAATTAATCTTTTCTCTTCAATCAAATTCAACTGGTCAAACATGGTCTGACACCATTCAGCTTCAATCAACTCGGCTTCCATGAGCACACGCAATGAAGGAATCTCAACCTCTACGGGGAGCACTGCTTCCATATCATACACAAGAGAGAATGGGGTAGCCCTTGTTGAAGTGCGGATAGATGTACGATACCCATGTAAAGCTAATGGGAGCATCTCATGCTAATCCTTATATGTGACAACCATCTTCTGGATAATCTTCTTGATGTTCTTATTCGCAGCTTCAACAACCCCATTCATCTTGGGCCTGTAGGGAGAAGAATTATGATGTGCAATCTTGAAGTCTTTACAAAGAGCTTCCACCATATTGTTATTCAAATTCGATCCATTATCAGTAATTATCTTACTTGGCACACCCTAACGGCATATGATCTGATTCTTGATAAACCTTACAACAACTTGCTTGGTTACATTCACATACGATGTCGCTTCAACCCATTTTGTGAAGTAATCAATTGCCACTAAAATGAGACGATGTCCATTTGAAGCTTTCGGCTCAATCATCCCAATCATATCAATTCCCCATATGGAGAAGGGTCATGGGGAAGAGATAACATTCAATAGTGTCGGAGGAACATGAATCTTATCAGCATAAATTTGACACTTGTGGCACTTCTTCACAAATTTGCAACAGTCAGATTCCATTGTCAGCCAATAGTAACATGCTCGCAACATCTTCTTCGCCATTGCATATCCATTGAAATGAGTACCAAAGGAACCTTCATGCAATTCAGTCATCAACAAGTCTGCCTCGTGTCTCTCCATGCATCTGAGCAAAACCATGTCGAAGTTTCTCCTGTACAGTATATCACCATTCAAGTAGAGATTACCAGCTAATCTTCTCAAAGTCTTCTTAGCTTTCAAAGATGCCTTAGGCGGGTAAATCTGACTTTAGAGGAAACACTTGATGTTATAATACCACAACTTCTCACATTTGATCTCTTCAACAGCAAGCACATGAGTTGGCCTATCAAGACGCATTACATATAAATTGGGAACTTTGTTCTAATACTTCACTACAATCATGGATGCCAACGTTGCAAGAGCATCTGCCATCCGGTTCTCATCTCGAGGGATATGATGAAACTCAACCTTTGTAAATAAAGTTGAAATCCTCCTTGCATAATCTCTATATGGTATTAAGCTGGGTGCCTTGAAAGTTAATATACCGTACTGACTGGTAATCTTCAATTGGTTGGTGAGCCAAGTGATCAGCCAAGATACTACCTTTGATCGCTTTCTGAGATCGGTATTCGATATCATACTCGGATAACAACATCTGCCAATGGGCAATCCTCCTAGTTAAAACAGGCATCCATTTTGGATATCAACCAAGTGGTATGATTCAACATATACTGACGCAGACGCTTAGCAGCCCAAGCGAATGCGCAACAAGTCTTCTCAAGCATCGAATACCGAGTCTCACAATCAGTGAACTTCTTACTGAGGTAGTAAATTGCAAATTCCTTCTTCCTAGTCTCATCTTGCTGACCAAGAACACAACCCATACTATCTTCTAGCACATTCAAATACATGATCAACGGTCTTCCTTCAATAGTTGGAGACAAAATCGGAGGTTCAAGCAAATATTCCTTGATACTATCAAAAGCTTTCTAGGAGTCCTCGATCCAATCACAAGACTGATCTTTTCCAAGAAGCTTGAATATAGGCACACATGTGGCGGTCATGTGGGAAATGAATCTGGAAATATAATTCAAGCGGCCGAGAAAACCTCTGACTTGCTTCTTAGTTTTTGGCACATGCATCTCTTATATTGCTTTGACCTTGGCAGGATCAACTTCAATACCCTTCTCGTTGACAATAAAGCCCAACAACTTACCAGAACGAACACCAAAAGTACACTTATTGGGATTCAAGCGGAGTTTATACTTCTTTAAACGCTGGAATAGCTTCAACAAATGCTCAACATGTTCCTCTTTATCAATCAATTTAGCAATCATGTCATCAACATATACTTCAATCTCTTTATGCATCATATCATGAAAAAGAGTAGTCGTTGCTCTCTAGTAAGTCGCACCAGCATTCTTTAAACCGAAAGGCATCACTCTATAACAGAATGTTCCCCAGGGTATAATGAATGTGGTCTTCTCCATATCTTCGGGTGCCATCTTGATCTGATTATATCCGGAAAATCCATCCATATATGAAAAGACTTTGAATTTAGCAGTATTGTCTACCAACATATCAATGTGTGGCAGAGGGAAATCATCTTTTGGACTGGCTTTATTCAATTCTCTATAGTCGACACACATGCAGACTTTTCAATCTTTCTTCGGCACAGACATAATATTGGCCACCCATTGCGGATACTCAGCTGTCACAAGAAAACCGACATCAATTTGCTTCTGCACTTCCTCTTTGATCTTCACAGCCATATCAGGATGCGTTCTTCTCAACTTTTGCTTGACTGGCGGGCATTCTGGCTTCAACGGCAATCTATGCTCCATAATCTCAGAATCCAACCCAGGCATGTCTTGATAGGACCAAGCAAACAACTCTGAATATTCTCGAAGAAGATCAATCAACCCCTTCTTAGCATCTGGACACAGTCGAGACCCAATCTTGACTTTCTTCACATCATCTTCGGATTCCAAGTTGACTAGCTCAATCTGCTCTTCAAACAGCTGATTAATCTTTTCATCTTGCTCAAGAAGACGAGACAATTCCTCACTCACTTCTACATCACATTCCTCCTCGGCCTTAAACACAGGGAACTCAAAATTTGGAGAAGGATAAGGATCATTGTATTTAATGGGGTTAGAAACCAACCTGCATAATGATTTGATATTTTGATTTTAGAGAAGTGAATTTATGACCAAATATTATGCAGATGGACATTTATATTGTTTATTTATGTTTTTTGGTGATTACCATTTTCAGAATAAAGCAAAGAGTAAAAATAAACATCAAAGATGTGGATGAATAGAATTAATTTTATTGATGATCAATTTAAAATGCCCACATAATGTTCACTTCTCCCTTAGGCATAAGAGAAGGATTTTAAAATGTAAAAGTAGTTACTTAGATTGATGCAAAATAATAGGAATATCAACGGCAGTCCAATTGTTGCATGTCTTCCCATGCGTCACAAAGTTGGTGCAATCTTCCTCTTCACTATCCTCTAGAACAACTGTAAGACCCTAATTTTTACCCTAAGATCCCTCATGGCATCATATCATTTGCTCAACGCATTTGCCTCAAGGATCATAGAATGTGTGGATCCTTAACCCTAGGGTTGGGACTTGTGTGAGTTGGTTTGAGACCACCAAGCATGCTTGTATTGTATATTATTGCTTTTATTATTTGTTTAACTAACCAAAAGCACAAAAATATGTCACTAACCTCTTTTGTTTTGAAGCTCAAGTGATCATGTGATCCCATGCTCCTAGGAGGCTCTTATGCTCATTGAAGTGGACATATGAAGATAAGGAAAAGCATGACAATGGTCCACAAATCTCCCAATCATCATATATGTCCCCCAAGGATCTCAATTTTTGCAATTTGATCAAGATAACCCAAATGGCTTGAGGATTGTTTCTCAAGGAAACCCTAATTCAGTTGTGCATTGACTGTGCCTTGCTCATAAAGCAACCTCAAACTATGATCAAATTCAATCAAGGGAAGTTCTTTCATTCATTATTTTATGAATATATGAGCCTATGTGAGTCTCCTCAATCATTCATTCATTAAGATTTGAAGTTTGGCCTTGAGAAGTTGACCAGTCAAGTCATCTGACTAAACTGAGGATCCCTGAGACCTAACTTTTAATGTGTTTGTCAAATGAAGATGACCCAAAGAGAAAACATATTCTTAAGAACCATGTTAACAACTTTCATGTTAATCAAAAATCCATTTGAAACTTGGAAGGTCATCATTCATTTCAAAACGTTATAGGTCATTTTGTCTGAAACCCTAATTTTGGGTCAACTTCCCAAAGACATAACTTCCTTATTTTTTAAGATTTTGAGGTGAGACCAATTGCATTAGAAATCTTAAGATTCCTAATTCAAATTTTATGTTGGACAAAATTTCATAATCCTAAAATAAACACATGTGATAATACAAAACATTATAGGTCACTTTGGACAAAAACCATTGAATTTGAAAAATGTCCAACTTCGAGTGCCCATAACTTTCTCGTTAAAAATCCAAATGATGAAAGATGTAAGTCCAAATTTATCATCTTGAAAGTATCTACAACTTTGATATTGGAGGTGTTTCCATTTGAGGTTTTCAGCATTGAAACAGAAGGGCTTGAAGTTGATCACTTTTGGTAAAAAAATTTCAAAGGAAACCTAGACATGTTTTGTACCTCAAACTTCAAAGCCAATTTTCATAATTTTACAAACTCCAAATTGATTTTTGCCCAACATAGCTTTTCTTCCTTATGTCAAGAGCTTTTAAACCATTACTCACATGACCATGTTTGGATTTTCCATGTAACATTTTCGAAGGGCTTAATGTTTATGATCAATTATGCAATTCACATCATAACTTGAAATGCAAGCAAATGCCAGGCCTTGTGCACGTCCAATTCACCTCAAAATGATCTCAATATGCAATTCCATTCAATTTTGGGCCTCACATGCACCTGTATAGGCCCATGCATGGAGGATCCAAAATTCATGCACACGAGCATTACACCTCCTTGCATCAAGCTCAGCTATAAATACATGTGCTTGCTCATTCAAAAACTAACCTCAAGGTGATCTGAAACACTGCTAAAGTGAAAACCCAGCCTCACTCAAAGGAATTTCAGTTTTCATTTTTCAAATTCAAGCTTTAATTTCAACATCATTAGTTGATCTTCAAGTCTTAATTCCTTGACCTTGCATCATCATCACATCTCCAGAACAAAACTAGACCAAGAGCTTGAGCAAATCGTGCTGTTCAAAGCTGCATTTTAGAGGTATATCACTAAACTTGTTTGATCTGGATCTTGAAATACAATGTGAATTGCTTGAGTTTGAACTATTTTCTAAAGTCCTCGAGCAAGAGGCAGGCCAGTGGTGGTTTTAATTTTATGAATTGTGCCATTTCAGTTTGTGTACCTTGATCTTCAAGCTCTGATTTCTCATTAAATAGAAACATTGAGGAAGATCCAACGTTACAGGGGTGATGTACATCACCCCAACTTCATTTTGATACCTGGTTTGTTTATTTTGGTTAAGTTTCAAAAACCTACGCGTGTGGCCGGAAATTGTTAGTTGGCTGGAGAAGATGGTGGTTTCCACCACCATTCCCACGCGGGAGCTTCCAGGCCATTGAATCTGAACAAAATGTTATAATCCCAGTCTTTGATTGTGTTGACTTGTTTTAATTAAACATATTGCGCGCTTGACCAAGGACCATGGTGTATCCGCGCCTCTGAGCCTGTGGATATGGGCCACGTCATTTAATGAACTCATCCAAGCGCCCTGGATTTTTGATATTTTCTTATTTCTATTTTAATTTCTTTTAATTTCTTTTATTTTCGAAAATTCATAACTATTTTATTTAAAGTCACAAAAATATGAGACCAATGGCAAAAATTTTCTTGAAAAATCTAGTTTCATATCTTGATTTTTAATTATTTTTGTGACTTCATTTAATATTTTTGGTGAATTATTTGGTTTAACATTTTTTAATTCATTTAAAATATTTTTTGAAATCTGAAAAATCCAAAAATATTTTCTTAACACACATGGATCAATGAAAAATAGTCTCATCAATTTCTTAATTGATTTGAGATTTATTTGAGATTTTAATTCATTTGTGTTATTTTTCATTGTTTTTAATTGATTTAAAGTAGTTTCTGATTTCAAAAATTGTTGAATTTTTTTGTCAAACCTTTTTGACCATGTTAGACCTATGAGAATTTAATTGGACTTGTTGAAGTTTATTTGAATTGAATTTGAGGTTTGACCATATTTTGTCCATTTTTATTTTGCATTTGTTTTAATTCCAAAAATACCAAAAAAATATATTTGACTTGTTGACTTCTAATCTTCATTTCTCTTTTGTTTAACATTGGTTGATGATGATTTGATTCATTTTTGACCAATTGTATTTGACATTTGAATTCTCCTTTTATTCATTTCATCTTCATCTCACTTCTTTTATTTTGGCCAATGAGTTAATGTCTTATGGTTGGTCTTGACATATGAGAGGCTTAACCTTCTTTGATCCAAACCAAACTCAACTTGATCCATGATCAAGTGAGTTGCTTTGTGTCCAAGATAGGTTGCTTCTTGGTCAAGCAAAAAACCTAAAGTCCATACAAGGCTTTCCTCTTTTCTTTTGGCATGACAAGTTGTAGGAGCTTGGCTTACTAGTCATGATCTCTAACTTGTGTTTATTTTCCCATAGTTTTATTGACCGGCCTCAGATAGGTGTGACTACTACATTAGTCCACTTACGATTGGTTAACATAGCGCTAAATTGTCTTATGACACACTAACATAACCACTAATCACTAACTTTAATTTGAGCATTTAATTTCTTCCACTTCACTTTAATGCACTTTATTTCTTGCTCATTTATTCATATTGCTTTTGACTTTGCTCACTTGAGCTCATATTTTATGTTTATGTCATTTTTCTTTTGCTCATTTGAGCTCATTATTATATATAAATGTATTGTTGCTTTGTGTTTGTTTTGTCTTTGTTTGTGTGAACCCAATGCAAAAAGGAGAAAGGACTTAGGATTAGGACCTTACCTATGCTTAAAGGAGTTCAAGAGCAACTAGGCCTCATGCCTTTAGAATGCTAAACTTGTTGAAGAGCAACTAGGCCTCATGCCTTTAGAATGCTAAATCTTAAAGTTGACTACAAAGGACCCCCTAATCTAAACTCATTCTTTGTCCATTCCTCTTATTGTGTTGTGAATCTTTTGATGTTTTCTCTTGTGTGATAGGGATTCCGTCTTGAGAAAGTAAGAAGGACCATTTTCATGAGTAGCCAAGTTAAGAGAGACAAGCCAAATGGAGATTTTAGGAGCTTGATTCTAATTTGTTTTGATTGCTTGTTGCTTGCTAAGTCCAAAGGAAATGAGCATCTTGAATCATATTTATGATTTCAAGAAAAGGAACTCCAAGGGTTTTATCTCTTCTCTTATCCTTGTATGCTTTAGGACTAGCCCTTCTCTTCATCTCTCCACTTTAACCCAAGTCAAACTCATTTTGTGCAAACTTTGACATTGCTTTCAAAACTAGAAACCTAGGCCTTATGCCTTTGACTTTTCAAAAATCTTTTCATTAATACTCATTATGAATGAATCTTAACCATACTTTGACTTAATTCTGCCAATACTTCTAACTTGTAAATACAACTCACTTCAAGTTGTTTTTGTGGTTCCAATGGCCACATTTGTTAATTTTTTTTTAAACATTAGTCATAGGTTTGAGTTATCATAGTTGTTGATGTAAGCCTCACCTTGTCCTTAGTGATTGGACTATAAGTCTTCCGTACTTATTATAGGGTTAAATCCTCACTGGTATGTTGAATCCCTCCTCACATGGTGGATTGTTGGTTTAGGTTGAGTTTTCTCCCTTTGATAACAAAAGACCTTAAGGCTTTTGGTCAAATCAATTCACCAATCTTTTTGAGATTTTTATCCCGAATTACAAGGTTTTGATCCTACCTTTGTGATGGTACATAGGCAATGGGTTCATCCATTCAAATAACAAGTTTGTAAATATAATCTATTCTCTTCTCATCCCTCCAATCTTGTTTGCACAAGTATTTTCACAAATACCAACCTACAACACACATTTGCAAAAAGAGGTTCCCTTAGAGTACTAAGGATGTTTTGGGTGCGTAAAACCTTCCCATTTCATAACCAACCCCCTTACCTAGATCTCTGAAATTTTTATTACTTTTTGATTTGATAAAACTTCTTAATTGGCTTTTGCTCTCTTTTTAGCCTTTCCTTTGGACAAATAAAAGTGCGGTGGCGACTCAAATTGTATGCTTACTTTTGGTTTAGTCAATAAGCCATAAAGGTAACGAATACCCTGCTACAGAAAAGTGGCGACTCTGCTGGGGACTGATCTCTTCCTAGTGGGTTTAGCCTGCTTTTCGCTTATGTGTGCTGTATGTTTATATTTATTTGTGACATATTTTTTTGTGCAAATTTGGGATGACTGTATTGTTTGTAATGTATGAATTGCTTGATATATATCAATTTCTTGTGTGCTTAGTGGTTTCTTGTGAGATGAGTTCTATACCCGAACTCGAGTGCACTTATGATAGGAGAATGGCATAGTCTTGTTGACTTGTGTGGAGTTATTCCTTAGCAAGTTGACTTGCAAGCCCATTCACTTGGTGGAGGTCTTGTTGGGATCAATAATGTCACACGAGTATTCGTGGTTAGGCATTACTCTTTCCAATATAAACCTTAGAAGCCAAGGACCTTAGATTACCTAGCCCATCTTGGCCTATTTTAGGATGTAGTGCGAAGGTCGTTCAAGTGTAAGATTTGATACGATTGTTACGCGATACTACACTCATAAGAGTCCCTCTTGAGAATATTTTTGGAATACGAGTAGTCGTTTATCTGATAATATCTGAAAGATGAGATGATGACTATTGGGACCTTTTTAGAACATGATTGTCAGGTTTAACCATATTACACTCCCTTTGGGTGATTCTTAACCGAGACTCCATGCTCGTGACTTATAATAAACCCTTGATTCGCGGTTGATCCGTTCTCGTATATCCTCAATATCAATGGAACTTGGGTGTTGATAAGGTGTACCATAATCCACCAAAATGGATGATTGATATTGAGGATGACTTGAGACATCCCGTGACCTTTGTGTGGCGTGACTTGCTTGATCCTGGAGTGTGATTGTTGCATCCATGCATTCATGCATTCATGCATTCATTTACATCTATATCATCAACAAGAAAATTTTCAAGGAACTTAAGAGGTCTATTTGCAAATTTTCTGACATGGATAAATAAAGAAGGAATACAAAGAAGTATAGTTTCAGACAACCCGACTTGTAGGAATTAAGGATTTTGGCATCTTATGTATTAGGAACTTTGGAGTTCAAAGCTCGTTATGGGAAGCTCCTATATATTCTTTCCACCAAAGTGGATGAAGGTCTGATGAGTGTGTTAGTGCAGTTCTATGATCCTCTGTACCGTTGCTTCACTTTTCCGGATTTCCAGCTTTTGCCTACACTTGAGGAGTATGCCTATCTTGTGGGTATACCTATTCTGGATCAATTGTCGTTCAGTGGCTTGGAGAGGGGTCCTTCTTCCCAAGAGATTGCTGATCTAATTCACATAGATGTATCTGATATTGTTGCTCATATGACTACCAAAGGTGGAATTCAAGGTCTCCCATCTGATTTTCTCATTGCCCAAGCTACTCTGTTTGGGAAGGCCATGAGTAAGGAAGCTTTTGAAGCCATATTTGTACTCCTCATCTATGGGCTAGTGTTATTCCCCAACATCGACAACTTTGTGGATGTGAACGCTATTAGGATTTTCTCTACTCTTAATCCCGTTCCGACTCTGTTGGGTGACACTTATTTCTCTTTGTATATGAGGAATGCAAAGGGTGGTGGGTCCATTTTGTGCTGTTTTCCTCTGTTGTACAAGTGGTTTATCTCACACTTGCCTCAGACGCTTGCCTTCAAGCAAAACAAGGGATGTCTACGGTGGTCCACGAGACTTATGTCTCTCACTAATGATGATATCTTTTGGTATAACCGTGTGTATGATGGCGTTCAGATTATCGACTCTTGTGGTGAATTTTCCAATGTGCCTCTTCTTGGTACATATAGTGGAATCAACTACAACCCTATTTTGGCTCGCCGCCAGCTTGGGTTCCCCTTAAAGGATAAACCTAACAACATCCTGTTGGAAGGTGTGTTCTTTCAAGAGGGTAAAGATCCCCAGAACTTGAAGGGCAGGATGGTCCGCGCCTAGCGCAAAGTTCATAAGAAGGGAAGGAAAGAGCTTGGTCCAAAGAATTGCATAGCTTTGGAACCCTACACCACTTGGGTGAGGAAGAAAGCTTTTGAGTACCGCATGCCATATGACTATCCTAGACCTACCCCTATGGTTATGGTTGGGCCTTTAACCCTCCCTAACCAAGGAGTAGAGGAGTTGAGAGATGAAGACCGTTCGCATGCTTGGGTTCGTGAGCGAGAGAAACTACTTCAGCAACTCAGAGATAAAGATGCAATGATAGAGTTTCTAGAGCATCAGGTCATTGATGAGCCTGATGATGTGGTTACTTCTCTTCTTCCTTAGTCATGCAGGTTTTGGAAGAGGAAGTATGATCGACTCGCCAAGGAGAAATCTGATATGGAAGCAGCTTATGAGAAAGAGGTGAAGAGGCTTCGTGCAACTTATCTTCCGATCTCGAGAGCTTTGGACGATTGTTTCTAGGGCTCCATAGGATGTTTGCTCTCTTTTCCTCTTGTATTGTATTTGGTTACCAAAAATGTACTACTTCTTTGGTGTAAATTTTTTTTCCAAATATTATTGCTATGAGTATTCCGTATATGTCTTAAAGGACTAATATTTTCAAATATTTGCAAATAGATCTCTACAAAGTTTCTCTAATAAAAACAACTCATATGCACAAACATTGCATTCATCATATGCATAAGCAGGTTTTGCTCTGAGCTTCTTGATCAGTGGTATAACTCTTTTCTCTTCATTTGTTTTGAAGACAAGGTGACGCACCGGTATAACTAAAGAGCTAATCTGCCGAGGATAATGGAGCACTTAGAGCAAGAGAACCGGGAACTAAAAGACGAGATTTCTAGGCTGACTGCCATGATAGAGTCAGTGCTGGCTGCTCAGAGCCAATCGTCGCCAACTCCTGCAACTCCTCCCGCAAGGACTATTATATCTGAGGCCGCTTCTTCAACTGTGCCTGCTGCGACAACCCATTTTGTGCCTACTATGCCAGCCGGGTTCCCCTGGGGAATGCCCGCCAACTTTGTGCCCGAGGGTTTCGCTCCTACTCTCGCTTCTCTGCCGGCATCTAGCCCGGTCCTTTCTATGCTACTTCCCGTTGTGCACACCTTACCAAGAGTTGAATACACCATCTATCATTCTGAGCCATCTGAGGGCCCAGACGTTTATGAAAAGATGGACGAGATGAAAGACCAATTCCTTGAGCTACGCAAGGAACTGAAAACTCTGAGGGGTAAGGACCTCTTTGGTAAAAGCGCTGCTGAGTTGTGCCTCGTGCTCAACGTGAAGATCCCTATTAAATTCAAAGTACCTGACTTTGAGAAATTCAAGGGAAACACTTGCCCGCCCAGCCATCTTGTGATGTATGCTCGCAAGATGTCACCACAAACAGATAACGATCAACTGCTTATCCATTATTTCCAGGATAGCCTATCAGGTGCCGCTCTCGGGTGGTACATGGGTCTTGATAGTGCGAACATCCGCTCTTTCAACGATCTTGGCGAGGCCTTCGTCAAGCAATACAAATACAATATGGATATGGCTCCTGATAGGGACCAACTGAGGGCGATGTCGCAGAAGGACAAGGAGACCTTCAAAGAGTACGCCCAAAGATGGCGCGAGTTAGCAGCTCAGATAGTGCCTCCCCTAGAGGAGAAAGAGATGACGAAGATATTTTTGAAGACTTTGAGCTCTTTCTACTATGAGAGGATGATAGCCAGTGCTCCCTCAAACTTCATCGAGATAGTGAATATGGGGATGAGATTGGAGGTAGGGGTCCGTGAAGGACGCTTGTCTAGGGATGAAAGCTCTTCAACAAAGAGGTATGGGAGCTTTGCTAAGAAGAAGGAGGGAGATGCACATGTTGTGTCTTCGCATGTCAAAAGAAGGCCCTCTGTGAAGAGGAAGAACGTGCGTCCTGCCGTTAACCAACACCAGGTGGCTCATATAGCACCTGTCTTTCGAGAAGCTCATAATCAACAACAATAACAATATCAATCACAACAATATCAATAACAACATCATCCACAACAACAGGCTTACTGTAGCACCTCAAATTTGCACCTATCATTGTACATACATTCTCATATTAGGTTATAGCATAACATGGTCCACTGCATAGCATTGCATTGTCCCATTTGCCTCAAGTGCAAGCTAATCAAGAGATTTAGGTCAAACTGATCAGGAGATCAGTCAATCAAGCAAGCAAGCACAATTTCCAAGGAGCCAAGGCCCTAGGGTTGGTCCAACATGTTCACATGACTTGGGGATCCATTTGAAGTGTTTAGGTCAAAGATTGGATGCTCAGAAGTCATCAGTCCATGCACAATCAGTCAGAAACCCTAAAAAGTCAAACTTGGTCAACTGTGATTGATTTTATGGTTTTGATGGATGGATTTGGTTTGAGAGAGCTTATTCATGTCCAAATAGGCCCCATATATCATGTCAAACATCAGCATTGAAGAATTTGAAGCCAGACAAGAAATTTCCAAAAATAGAAACTTGACCTGTAATTGGAATTTGCCAAAAATGGAAACTTCTTGAGCCTAAACTTACATCATGATACAAGCTTCAAATGAATTTTTTCCCAACATGAAAGTTGAAGATCTTGTTCTCCCATTTCCAAAAAGTCCAAGAACTCTTAATTCCCATGTATGGTTGGCAAGATATGATCAATTCATTTTCAAAATTTCTTGAACTTCAAAAGGCCATATCTCTCAAACCATTTGGCTAAATTTGGTGAGGTTTTTTCCAACAAGTCATATTTAACCTCCTCTTTCCAAAAATGTGACCTTCATGCACCAAAACCACACCATTCAAAATGGCCTTTTTGGACTTGTCTTAATTAATTTCAAGTGTAGTGAAAAATTGAGTTTTTGAATTAGGCATTTCTAACACTCTTGGCCATTTGGAAACATTTTGAAATGATATTTGGAACTTGCCCAAGGCCCATTTTCGCAGCATTTGCTCATGTACCATGCCCTTAGGCCAAAATGCTCCAATTAGCAAAATTGCTCATTTAACCAAATGTTGATTAACACTTACTTAGCCAACACTAAACAGAGATATATAAACTCATTTTCTGTCAATTCCAACCCTAGCAGCCACAATCCCAGAACAGAAAACTCTCTCTTCTCTCAAACTCTCAAGTTCTTCATTTTTGATTTTCTGCTAAAAACTTGCAAAGGCACTCGAACTGTTTTGTTGGTTTCATCATGCACTCACTATTTTGAGCTCATTACAAGTGGAAAAACCCAACTGTACAGCCATTCTCGGGTTCTGATTTTCCAAGCTCCAACAATGGCAAATCACGATTTGAGCATTTTCAAGGAGAGCTGAGCTTTAAACCTTCCTCCATTCACCTCCTGGACACCTCTTGGACATCTGTTTGAGCTTACAACATCCAAACATCACTGTTCCACAAATTTCTTCAAGAACAAGTAAATTTTCGAGTCTCTCTTTTCTCTAAATTATGCCATGCCTCTTGTAGATCTTTGTTTGCTGGTCACCATGGACTTTGAATCGTGCAAAATAGTTGAGTAATGAGTGAGATATTTGGAAATGAATTTTGGTTGTGCATTGTTGTTTTGCTCGATTTGTGTTACTTGGCATGATTCCATGAAAATGAATGATGAATTCGTGTTATGTGCTGCTTGCTGATCATGATAGTGTGTTCGATTGTTATTTCTGGGTGAATTAATTTTTTTCGACTTGGGGAAGAGATGAAGATGAACACTGTACAGAAAACCCTAAAATTCCATTTTCCAGTTTTGCTCTTTCACGTGTGTGCATGATGGTACTGTTCCATTAGCCTACAGCCAATCACAACATTTCATCTGCATGGCCTGTGCGCTGCGTTTTACTTAAGTTCCAACTTATTTACTAAACTGCCATTCCGTGTTTAATTATTCATTAAATCATTTATTTGTTTCATTTTTTATTTCATTTTGTTACTCAATCTTACAAAAATCATAATATCATCATCTTTGATCCAAATTTCATGAGGATTTTTGCATATTGCTCTGCTTGATCTCTACTTTTTTATCATGATTTTTGCTGATTTTTTGGATGAGTGAATTTTAAATGGTATTAGGGTTTTGTTCATGTGTCAATATTTTGTACCCTTTGCCAAATCCTTTGTGAAATAGTGATGCATTATCCATTTGATCTGAAATTTTTTGTGCATAAACTAGACTAATTCATGGTTATTTTGATGTAGAGTTTGTGAATTTATCTTATCTGGTTGTTGAGTTATGAATTTTTGAATTAGGGTGTGACAATTTGTGTCACACCATTGATGTGCAATTTCATGATTTTCTATGCCATTCTTCCTGACCTCCAATTGATGTGAATTTTTGCATGAATGTACTCTTGTATGTCTAGTTTACATGTGAATTTTCTTGGAATTATTTATGGCATTTGCTAATTGTTTGAGATTTTCTCCCCTGTTTGACCAAAATGTTGACTTGTGTGATACATGTTGCCATTTCATTTGTGAAATTCTCATACTTTAATAGATGAACTTGAAATTTTACATGTGATTAGTAGACATCTTAAGCTTTGTCATGGTTTTAGTCCCATTCATTTATCATATGCCATCTATGATTTATGAATTTTTCAAGTTGATGCATGTTTGGTTGACTTCTTTGAGCATGTTCAAAATTGCCTTGCCTTTCTGATTTTCATTGACTGCCTTCCACTTGTCCAAATGTGATGAAATTTGACATGCTTACCATGCTATGTGTTAGGATTGATCATGATTTATTTGGTGATTTTTGGAAATGTTTTAGTTTGCTTTTGATGCAAGTCCTTCTGTTGACTCCTATGAGCTTCTGTTTGCTATACCTTGACCTAAACTGTTCATGAAATGATGATAGTGATTGATATGAATGTGAACCCAATTGGCATTGATTCTTGATTGTTTGAACATGATTTTGGATGCTTGCCCTTTGCTGTTTTGACTTTTTCATTCCTTTTTGACCCTAGGCTTGCCCTAGTGGTCCTGTTACTCACCTTTGAGTTCATGTTTTCAGGTTGACCAACAAATGACCAATGAGACCATTTCTTTTTGATTGAGCTTGCTTAAATATCATTGACTAACTTGTGTGTTTTGTAGGTGGCTTGGCTCACATGCCTTGAGCATTGTGCTTTGCACATTTGTTAATTGTATTGACTGTTGATTCCTACTTCCTTTGCTTTAGCTTTTGAATTGTGTACTGATCTGTTTGACTATTTCAGGTACCATTAGTTGCTTAGTTCTTTGAACTTGCTTTGCTTTGCTTTAATAGCAATTTGCATTGAGGTATATTTCTCATCTTCATGTAGTCTGGAAGACCTGGCCTGTTACTTGGCCAGGCAACTGTCTGAAGTCCTCCTTAAGAGGCAATGTTTGTGTATGTTTAAATTTTGTCCCTGTACATAGTCAAAGACCTCCTAAGTGAAGAGGCAATTGGCAGAACCCAAGGGATATGCAACCTATCCCCTGCTATTCTGTGTGTCATCTGCTTTGCTCACACCACTGTGTTGATGCATTGCAGATACAAACCCAAGATCTTGTACAATTGTACAGTTGAGTCAGTATCAAATGTGTAGAAGGGTTCCCACTTTCTGAACCCACACATTCTTGTCAAATGCTCTCCCTGGCCAGGGATAAGAGCAATGAGGCACACCCCTCATCTCCTTTCATCTGCTTCACCTTAGCCCCTCAATGGCAAGGTTAAGAGCTAACACTACCCAGTTCCAGTGGTTTGTTTGTTGAGGTTGATATGACCCCTCGACTAAAACCTAGCCTTGATGTTTGAGCCCCTTGTTGGTGTGTTTATTTCATGCTGTATGTGCTTGTGTGGTGTGATTGTATCCCCTAGGTTTGCTAGACTCCGCAGTCTCGTTTGCATGTCAATTAAGGTAGCACGGTTCCTTCGTATAGGACTTCCTTTCTTGCTTGAGCTTTTCTAAAACACAAACAAACATCATCCCTTCTTAAGGATACGTTAACTCCTTCTACTACAGGTGAGTAAGTCTCCAAAGGTCGAGCATCAGGTAGATTGTGCAGTGACGTTGTCCACCTAAAAAACACAAACCAACGGGAATAGTTTAGCCGAACTACGGCAACTCTGATTCTCATGTCCAGATGAGATACGTAGGCACGAGATGCGATGTCTTGTCGAGTTTGACTAACAACTAACACTAATTCTTTTCTCTCGCCCTCGTTGCGATTGAGACCTCCTCTTTCTCTTGCCCTAGTTGCAATCGAGACCCTTGCTTCCTGTGCAAGTTAGGTTAGGTGTGGCTTGCTTCCTGTGCAAGTCATGTTTAGGATAGGCTTGCTTCCTGTGCAAGTTAGCTAGAAACCTTAACTTAGGGACGACTTTGCATGACAACATCTAGGCTCGAGTCGTAGTCTCCCTAGTGTTGTGTCTCCCTCTGTTATCTGGTTAGGCTAGTCCTTTTTCCCTGCGTAGGGGAACTACGTCGCCCTGATCCTCATACCAGATGAGGTACGTAGGCAGGAGATGAGCTGATCTCTCCGGGCGCTTTTTTTTCTTTTTCCGCCCTTTTTTCTTTTTCAACCTTTTTGTCTTCAACCCCTCTGTGTGTGTTGTTGTATGCTTGGAAGCTGATGTAAGTCCATCGAGTGGCATTCGGGTTCCAGTGTGGTTTTGTTTGGTTCGGATGCTGATGTAAGTCCAGTGATTGGCATTCAGGCTCCACGTTTGCCTTTGCCTGTGTTTGTTTGTGTGCGTTTCAGCCGAGCTACGAATGCTCTGATTCTCCTTCGTCCAAGGAGATACGTATGCATAGGATGCGATATCCTAGCGAGCATGTGTTGTTTTCCCCAGTCCGAACTACTTCGACTCTGATGTCTATGCCTGATAGACTAAGTAGGCCCAGGATGCGGTATCCTGCCGAGTCAGTTTCAGTCTTGTCTGTTTTCTGTGTCTTCTTTCAGCCAGTGTGTGTGTTTTGAGCAGTGTTTTAGCAACCATTTTCCTTCCTATTGCGCGTGGATCCCGTCGAGTACGACGGATGCGTAGGGGTGCTAATACCTTCCCTTCGCATAACCGACTCCCGAACCCATTCTCTTTGGTCGCGAGACCATGTTCTTTCCTAGGTTTACTTCGAGCATTTCCTTTCCCTCTTTTGGGATAAATAACGCACGGTGGCGGCTCTGTTGTTTCTTGTTTTCCCGCCGGTTTTTTTCGCGTAATGCGACACTTACCAGCCTCGAAACCATAATAACACCAGCACCAGCTACGAGAGGAAGAGGGTCACATTTGATCCAATTCCGATGACATATGCTGAACTCTATCCTTCTCTGATCGATAGAAAATTGATCACTCCACGAGACCCTCCTGCTGTACCGACCCACCCTTGGTGGTGGTACAAGCTCGAATTACACTGTGTATATCATTCCGGTGCTCCCGAACATGACGTGGAAAATTGCTACCCGTTGAAGACCAAGGTGCAAGACCTTGTGAGAAGCGGTATATTGTTTTTCAAACACGTAGGTCCAAATGTAAAAAAGAACCCATTGCCCGAGCATGGGAAAGTAGTTGCGAATATGGTTCAGGGGTGCCCTGGCAAATACAAAGTCCTTTATGTGAATGACATAAGGCAATCCTTAGTATAGATGCATAAGCTGTTGTGTGAACACAGTCATTACGAGCATAACCATGATAGATGCCAGGTGTGCACTATCAATGAGAGAGGATGCCGTCAAGTGAGAAGGGACATCCAAGATATGTTGGATCAAGGGATGATTGAAATACTTCAGAATCGTAATGAGGACGAAGTCAATGTTATCACTCCCGTGTTTAAAATTCCAGAGCCTGTTGTTATCAAATATAATGGCAGCAAGAAGAAAGTATCGCCAACTCTTGTTATAAAGCCAGCGGGTCCTGTCCCGTGTGAATCAGACAAAGTTGTTCCTTACCGATATAACACAGTCATGCTAGAGGATGGAAAGGAGGTGCCATTTCCCTCAACTTCTATGGTGAGCATTTCAGATGTCAGTGGAGTGAACCGTAGTGGTCGTGTTTTCTCGGCTCAGCTGAAATCCCATGAGGACGTTGTGAAGAGAACTGCTCTTAATCCTGCCAGTCCCGTGGGGGCTTCTTCTTCGAATAATTTTGTTCCTGTTGTTAAGGGTGTTGACCCTGTTACTGTCAAGAATAATAATACTTCTATCTTGGTTGGCCAGTCTAGCATTTTGATAGAGGATGGTGATGAGATGCTGAAGCTCATCAAAAGGAGTGAATATAATGTTGTTGATCAATTGCTTCAAACTCCATCAAAGATATCTGTCTTATCTTTGTTGATGAATTCCGAGCCACACCGCGAAGCTTTGCAGAGGGTGTTGGACGTGGCATACGTGGATCATGATGTTACAATTGAGCAGTTTGATAGCATTATTGCAAATATAACTGCCTGAAACAATCTGAGTTTCTGTGATGCTGATCTTCCCGAGGAGGGAAAAGACCATAATTTGGCTTTACACATCCCCATGAACTGTAAAGACGATGCCCTGTCCAATGTGTTGGTGGACACAGGGTCATCCCTTAATGTATTGCCAAAATCCACTCTTGCGAAACTTTCATATCAAGGGCCTCCCATGAGGCATAGTGGAGTGGTTGTGAAGGCGTTTGATGGATCGCGCAAAACTGTGATTGGCGAATTAAAACTCCCGATCAAGATTGGACCTAGTGATTTCCAAATCACTTTCCAGGTCATGGATATTCATCCGTCTTATAGCTGTTTGCTTGGCAGACCATGGATTCACGAGGCAGGCGCCGTGGCATCCACCTTACACCAGAAGTTAAAATTTGTCAAGAATAAGAAGTTGGTGGTGATAGGGGGAGAGAAGGTTCTCTTGGTCAGTCATTTGTCTTCCTTTTCCTACATTGATGCTGAGGATGAGGTTGGGACTCTGTTCTAAGCCTTATCTATTGCTGGGCCTTCAAGGAAAGGACTTTCTTCATTTGTCTCCTACAACAATGCAAAGTTGGCCATTGAGCATGGTGAAACTACTGGTTTGAGGCAAATGATCAATTTGAAAGATAATAAATCCCGAGCTGACATAGGGTATTCTTCAGGTGTTTCCAATGAGTGTGGGCTGTTCCAGAATGGAGGTTTTATCCACACAGTTGAAGATCAGGAAGCTGCAACCATTGTGGAAGATGATGAAGAGGAGGATCTTGGCAACTTTGTCATCCCTGGAGGAATCTGCAATAATTGGGTTACGTATGATGTTCCAACAGTTATCCATAAGTCCACGTAATATGTTCATTTTGTTTGAAAACCCTTCTCCCATGCCAAAGGGAGAAGTGATGACATTGTTGGCACATTTTGATTTAATACAATGATATTCATTCAATAACCACATGTTAAATGTTTGTTTTTCCAAATTATTTTTCCTTTTTGCTTTTTGCATGAAATTGGTGATCACCATAAAACCCTAAAAAAGAGAACAAATCAATCTTTTCATCTGCATAATGATTTGCCTTGCTTGCATTATGAAATCTCTTTTATACTCAAAATCATTATGCAGGTTGATCAAACCCATTGAACATAATGATCCAACACCATCTCCCAACTTTGGGTTCCCTGTATTTGAAGCAGAAGAAGATGATGTTGAAGAAATTCCTGATGAGATTACCCGCCTGCTTGAGCACGAGGAGAAGATCATTCAGCCGTATCTTGAGAATCTGGAAACAGTTAACTTGGGGTCTGAAGACTGTGTTCATGAAGTGAAGATTGGGGCACTCCTTGAAGAGTATGTTAAGAAGGGGTTGATAGAGTTGCTACGAGAATATGTCGACGTCTTTTTCTGGTCGTATGAAGACATGCCTGGTCTAGATACTGATATTGTGCAATATTTCCTGCCTTTGAAGCCTGAGTGTGTGCTTGTGAAGCAGAAGCTCAGAAGAACTCATCCTGATATGGCAGTGAAGATTAAAGAAGAAGTTCAGAAGCAAATTGATACGGGGTTTCTGGTGACTTCTACATATCCTCAATGGGTGGCCAATATTGTGCCTGTGCCTAAGAAAGATGGAAAAGTCTGAATGTGCATAGACTATCGAGACTTGAATAAAGCTAGTCCGAAAGATGATTTTCCTCTACCACACATTGATATGTTTGTAGATAATACATCTAAACTCAACGTCTTCTCATTTATGGACGGATTTTCCGGTTACAACCAGATTAAAATGGCACCCGAGGATATGGAGAAGACAACATTCATCGCACCTTGGGGAACATTCGGCTATCGAGTGATGCCCTTCAATTTGAAGAACGCCGGAGCCACGTATCAACGAGCTATGACTACCTTGTTTCATGATATGATGAATAAGGAGATCGAGGTATATTTTGATGATATGATTGCAAAGTCAAAAACGGAAGTTGAACATGTAGAACATTTGTTAAAGCTTTTCCAGCGTTTGAGGAAGTACAAACTCCGCCTGAATCCGAACAAGTGTACATTTGGAGTCCGTTCCGGCAAGTTATTGGGGTTTATCGTCAGTGAAAGAGGTATTGAAGTTGATCCTGCCAAGGTCAAAACAATACAAGAGATGCCTGCGCCCAAAGCTGAGAAGCAAGTCCGAGGTTTTCTTGGCCGCTTGAATTATATTTCCAGATTTATATCCCACATGACTGCCACATGTGCACCTATATTCAAGCTCCTCCGGAAAGATCAGCGTCATGATTGGACCGAGGATTTCCAGAAGGCCTTTGACAGTATCAATGAGTATCTGTCTGAGCCTCCGATTCTGTCTCCACCTGTTGAAGGGAGACCATTGATTATGTACTTGACTGTGCTTGATGATTCCATGGGTTGTGTATTGGGTCAGCAAGATGAATCAGGGAAGAAAGAGTATGATATATACTACTTGAGTAAGAAGTTCATTAATTGTGAATTTCGATACTCAACGCTTGAGAAGACATGCCGTGCTTTGGCTTGGGCCGCTAAGCGTTTACGCTAGTATATGTTGAATCATACGACTTGGTTGATATCCAAAATGGATCCGATCAAGTATATCTTTAGAAGCTTGCTTTAACTGGGAGGATTTCCCGTTGGTAGATGTTGTTATCTGAGTATGATATTGAGTATCGAGCTCAAAAAGCTATTAAAGGTAGTATCTTGGCTGACCATTTGGCACATCAACCAATTGAGGATTATCAGTCTATTCAGTACGACTTTCCTGACGAGGAAATCCTGTATTTGAAAATGAAAGATTGCGATGAGCCTACGCTCGATGAAGGGCCAGAGCCTGGTTCCTGATGGGGCATGGTGTCCGACGGTGCTGTTAATCAATATGGAAATGGTATTGGGGCAGTGATTATTACTCCTCAGGGCACACATTTTCCTTTTACAGCAAGGCTAACTTTCAAATGCACGAATAATATGGTGGAGTATGAGGTCTATATTATGGGTTTAGAAGAATGTATTGATCTTATGATCAAACATCTTGATCTTTATGGTGATTCGGCCCTTGTTGTTAATCAGATTAAGGGTGAATGGGAGATGAATCAGCCTGGCCTCATCCCATACAAAGATTATGCGAGGAGGATTTCCACTTTCTTTACTAAGGTTGACTTCCATCATATTCCTCGAGATGAGAATCGGATGACAGATGCTCTTGCTACGCTTGCTTCAATGATTGTAGTAAAGTATTGGAATGAAGTTCCCAATATCACTGTAATGCGCTTGGACAGACCAACTCATGTATTTGCAGTTGAAGAAGTGAAAGATGATAAGCCATGGTATTATGATATCAAGTGCTTTCTCCAAAGTCAGATTTACCCGCCTGAGACATCTGTTAAAGATAAGAGGACTTTGAGGAGATTATCAGGCAGTTTCTACCTTAATGGTGATGTGCTTTATAAGAGAAATTTTGACATGGTTCTGCTCAGATGCGTGGATAGACACGAAGCAGACCTGTTGATGGCTGAAGTTCATGAGGGTTCATTTGGTACTCATTCCAATGGACATGCTATGGCAAGGAAAATGTTGAGAGCAGGCTACTATTGGATGACAATGGAGTCTGATTGGTGCAAATATGTGAAGAAATGTCATAAGTGTCAGATTTATGCGGACAAGACTCATATTCCCCCGACACTTCTGAATGTTATTTCCTCACCATGGCCTTTCTCCATGTGGGGAATCGACATGATTGACATGATTGAACCAAAGGCGTCAAACGGTCACCGTTTTATTCTCGTAGCAATTGATTAATTCACCAAGTGGGTTGAAGCGGTATCATATGCGAATATGATTAGGCATGTGGTTGTAAAGTTTATCAAGAGTCAACTCATATGCCGATATGGTGTGTTAGACAAGATCATTACTGATAATGGATCTAACTTGAACAACCAGATGATGAAAGACCTGTGTAGCGAGTTCAAGATTGCACATCATAATTCTTCTCCCTATAGACCCAAGATGAATGGGGCTGTTGAAGCTGCTAACAAGAACATCAAGGAGATTATTTAGAAGATGGTTGTTACATACAAAGATAGGCACGAGATGTTTCCATTTGCTTTACATGGATATCGTACATCTATCCGCACTTCAACAGGGGAAACCCCTTTCTATCTTGTATATGGCATGGAGGTTGTACTCCCTGTGGAGGTTGAGATCCCATCAATGAGAGTCTTGATGGAAGCCAAGTCGACCGAGGCTGAATGGGTTCAGAGTCGTTATGACCAGTTGAATTTGATTGAAGAGAAGAGATTAACTATCATGTGTCACGATTAGTTATATCAGCAAAGGATGAAGAAAGCCTTTGATAAGAAGGTCAAGCCTCGTGTGTTCCGAGAAGGTGACCTAGTGCTCAAGAAAGTCTTGTCTTTCGCACCCGATTCCCAGGGCAAGTGGACTCCAAACTATGAAGGTATGTTGTTAAGAGAGCCTTTTCAGGCGGTGCTTTGTTGCTTACAACTATGGATGGGGAGGATTTCACTCGTCCTGTGAATTCAGATGCAGTCAAGAAATACTTCGCCTAAAAATAAAAACAGAATAGCTCGCTAAGTTGAAAACCCGAAAGGGCGACTTAGGCAAAAATGAGTGTCTCGGTGGATTGAAAACCCGAAAGGGCGGTCCAGGCAAAAGTTAGAGACATGAAAAATGAATATATATCCCGCTAGATTGAGTACCTCACCTTGGGGCAATCTTGGCAAAAATCAGGGATTTGGCAAGTAACTGCATCCTGACAAGACTTCGTTCTACAAGTGTATTCTGTCAAAATTTTCGCTCATTCATCGTCAACTGAAGCTTCAAATACATTGGATTCAGATTTGGTGGAGAAATGGTCATTATGTTTAATGTAGCCCTTTTACCAATATATATCACCAATTTCAAATTCGTAAAGATCCATGGAGTCTCGCCATTTGCGGACTACCATCCTATCAAATAAATTTGAGCCTTTATCCAATTCATTGCACTCTTATTTATTTCTGTTTAACAAATGTTTGCATGTTTTAATTAATAAATATCATTGTTTTAAACAAATAAAGTTTTATAAACGGTTTTTAAACAAAGTGAACATTCACAATGACTGAAAGGATAAATGGAATGTCTTCAGTGCTTTCCCAAGGATAGTACAATCTCCAAAAGGTAAGACATTTGTTCATATTTCCAGCATGTTTGTATCCTCTTCACCATCTTTCAAGTTTTCTCCCCAGCGAGCGCAGAAAGAATAAAACATTATCAGCTCCCCAGAGAGTCTGGAGTTTTGGCCTCGATCTTTTAGAGATGTGTATACCTTTATATCAGGCACTAGCATTTGTGTTTTATCAATTATACGATTGTCATCCCTTGTGTGGACTGACCTAAAATCCCTTATAAATTGATAAAAGTTGATATGCTACCTATTCATGAGGAAGTTGGGCTTCTCCCAGTATGAGTAGAAGTACTCAGCGGAGTAAGCATGTGTTCCCTGCAAAGCTATTATTCAGATATCTCCTCAGTAGTAGTTGCCTAGAGCAGTTGGTGAATGGTTTGTTCCCCTTTTTATCCCTAGGATAACACGTGTTGACGTAGGATTCGTTCCCGATTCCCTCAGCCAAGACAGTTCCTCTAGCGGTATTCGCAGTTATCCCTAGCATGTTGGCTTACAGCTCATCCCTGGTAGGGTTGCTTACAGCAGACTATCCCCAGTTGGATCGCCTACAGTCCATCCCCAATGGAGTTTCCTGATCCTAGCTTGACATTGGTATCCCCTCCGAGTGGAAGACATTTTCTAGTATTGAGGGATTTTGAGGAAGATGTGTTGTTCCCTTCCCTAGCGGAGCAATTTGTTCCTTCTCCCGTTAGCAGAGATGTCTCTTCAACAGTTAGAAGAGAATGCTTGATTGGTGTGTATCTGTTTAGTGGTTGTTCCCCATGGAGTTTCATATCATCCCCTGATAATATCCCCAATAGAGTTCTTCTATGACAGATCTTATTGATATCTCTGCATGTTCCCCTGCTAAGACTTTGCCTATTCCTAGCGGTGGTCTGTGTCTCTGGTTTTTTGATGCTTCCCACCAGAATTGATTTCTCCTGTGGGCATGACCTTTCTCTTTTGAGATGTTATACCGGATGTCTGTCCATTGATTCTCGAACTTGTTTGTGTTAGATATGTCTGCTTGTCAGCATTAATCATACATAAACCACGCATATACATGCATAATTATAGCATTCAGATACTCATGTTGCATTCGTTGCCATATATCTTTGCTTGTTATCTCCTACTGTTGGTGAAATATTCTTCTCCAAGCAGATGTTTGTGTATGATCTCTCCATATAGAGTCAGCCATATAGGCAGAAAGTGTCTATCTTTCCTTCTATATTCCCCACTGAGTTATGTCCTCGTGGATGATTTTTGTTTCAGTTTCCCCCCCAGTTGTGTATCTGGATGGAATTACTCCCCTGAGTTATATCCTCATCGGGTCGAGTCTTATTTGATTGTGTCTTTCTAATTTGATCCTAGATTGACTCCTTTCCCTGCAGTTCCCTGTGGTTTAGTTGTTCAATTTCTCAGTAACCAATAATTGTTCATCTTTTCCCTAGTGGATTTTTCAGTTGCCTTCTACCCAGTAACCGGTAGTTGTAAGTCCTATTTCTATGGTTTTCTACCCAGTAACCGGTAGATGTAATCCCCTCTTTGTTGGTTATCTTTATCCAATATTCGGTATTGATTTTCCTTCGTTTTTTGAGTGTACCACCCAGTAACCGGTGATATATCTCTCAGATGATTTCTTTTGCCAAGCAATTCATCCCCCGCGAGTCATCTTTCATTTACCCTTGTTTGGTAATGATTGTTTCTCCTTTGGATTGGTCATCATTTTATACCCAGTACCCGGTATCCCGATGTCCTTTCTTTTCGGTCGATTTATCTTTATTAACCCAGTAACCGGTTCTGGATAATCTTCCATGCGAGAATGTTATCTACGTTCTGACGGTAATAGATAATATATCTCATGTGCCCTTTAGTCGAAGTCATTTTCTTCCCCGGTTGAGTAAGATTCGTTTTTCCTTGTGAAATCGAATACCCATCCTGTAAATTGAGTTTTCTTTTTCAGCCCTCCTTTTCGGATGATGAGTGTCTTGGATATGTTCCCAATTCACGCCTGGTTGGTCGCCTATTATATGCCCAGTAATCAATATCCCTGGTGTTCCTTCCTTATGTTCCCTATTATGAATTTTTTGTCCCCTATGGAGTAAGATTGTCCTGAGATAAGATGTGCCTTTTAGGTTCTCCTCAGATGTTCGGATGATTGATATCTCTCACCCTTATACCGGTCTTATATATTCTTTATCCTTGAGCGTGTTGTTCTCTCACCCGACAACCGGTGTTTCGATAACATGTCTCCCTTTGAGTATTTTACCCAGTAGTCGATAATATCTCGTTTTTTCTTCCTCAACTGAGTTCTTTGTGGACATCCCAATCTGAGTCCGGGTTTTTATCCGAAGTATCCTTTGTGGATAGTGTCGCTGTATTGGCATATTCCTCAATACATGCATCTTTACGTCAGCTCGAGTCTTTCCATCGATTTATTTTCGTGGAATTCCCCCGTGTCTCCCAGCAAGTTTTCAAGTCGTGACCTGCTCACGCATTTTTGCCCTATTTTCCCCAGAGTCTCTGTCTCCTTAGTGAGTGTGCTACTCCTATGGACTTTCGGTCTTTCTCTGGTTTCTTTCTCCTTTGTTGCCATATTTCACCATAGAGTATTAACTTTGCATGCATACATCTGCATCATGAGGTCTCTTAGGGAGCAAAATTCTCCTCTTTGTTATTATTTAAGCCCATTCTACCTCGTCAAGATGAAGATTTTAACCTTTATATGTCCGGATAGAATGACCTTAAATATGGGCATCTGTAAGACCCTAATTATGACCCTAAGATTCCTCATGGCATCATATCATTTGCTCAACGCATTTGCCTCAAGGATCATAGCATGTGTGGCTCCTTAACCCAAGGGTAGGGACTTGTGTGAGTTGGTTTGAGACTACAAAGCATGCTTGTATTGTATATTATTTCTTTTCTTATTTGTTTAACTAACCAAAAACACAAAAATATGTCACTAACCTCTTTTGTTTTTGTTGGTTCTAAGTGTTGGCAGCAATTTTGGTAAAACAAAGAGTGGTCACAAGATGTCATGTGTGATGTCTTAACATGAGATATCCTATGTACCTGCTGGAATTTAAGAACATGATACCAGGCAGGATTGTATCAGAATGTCATAATGACATGGCATCTGATGATGTGTACCTGCTGGAGTTTAAAAGAAAGACATGATTATGCAGGATTGTTTCAGAATGTCTTACATAATGACATGATATCTGATATGGTTGTACCTGCTGGAATTTATAAAAGGAATTATGAAGTTATGCAGGAATTGTTCCAGGATGTCAGACCCGATGTCATGACATCCTGTACACAGAACATTCAGTAGGAATGTCTGGTGTTTTGTGATTGCACAATTAATGGCAATCTATGTATGATTGAAGATCTGATTTGCAGGCGTATTCATTCATAGATTACAACCTGATTTACTTATTTTCCAAGGAGATCTAACCAGCTGTCATGAGAAGATTTGATTGGAAAATATATTTAGGGTTTTCAAGATGTCCAAGCTCAGCTGAAAGCTTTTATAAAAAGGGACTTAGAAAACCTGTTTGTACACACAACCAATACTGAGCGAAATACAGAGAGAGAGCTAGGGTTTGTGTCTGTTTAGTCGTGATACTTGTAAGCCATTCAAGTCATCTATTGATGATTGAATTGGTCTGATTCGTGGTTGTAATTTGTCACTCTAAAGTTGCTAAGCAAGAGTGTGTGTCTACTTGATCAAAGCTGTGAAGCAAGATCAAGTGTGTGTCTTCTTGATCAAAGATGTGAAGCAAGATCAAGAGTGTGTCTTCTTGATTGAAACTGTGAAATAAAATCAAGAGTGTGTTATTGAAAAGTGATTTCTTTTCTCAAGGGATTGTTGTTTAAGATCACAAATGTGATTGTAGGGAAGTGAGTGGGTTCTCATATCTAAGAGTGCTTAGGTAGAAATTGCACGGGTAGAGATTAGGTGAGAAAGACTGTAACTTGTTGAAGTGTACGGAGAGTCTTTAAACTGATTCTATTTTAGTGAATTTCCTTCCTTGCTTGGTAGCCCCCAGATGTAGGTGAGTTGGACCGAACTGGGTTAACAATTGCTTGTGTATTTTGCATTACTATTCTCTATCTTTATTCTGTTTGCATTACTCAGATATTAGTGTCGTGACATTACCTTCGACATCTCATATCTGATACCAGAATTTTGAATTGGTATCAGAGCAGGCATCCTGCTCTAGTTCTGGGTGAGATCTAGGGACAACACTTTCTGGTACAATGGAGAGAGATAGAGGATCTATTCACAGGCCACCAACTTTGGATGGTTCCGACTATGACTACTGGAAACCTATAATGGTAGCCTTCCTAAAAACTCTTGATAATAAGGCTTGGAAGACTGTGTTAACAGGCTGGGAACATCCAGCAATTACTAAGGAAGGAACAATCACTACTGATAAGAAGCCTGAAGAACAATGGTCCAAGGAGGAGGATGATCTAGCTCTTGGAAATTCTAAAGCATTGAATGCCATATTCAATGGAGTAGACAAGAACATCTTCATGTTAATAAACAATTGTGAAGTGGCTAAAGATGCTTGGGACATTCTCAAAACCACTTATGAAGGCACATCTAGGGTTAAAATGTCTAGACTACAGCTACTCACCACCAAGTTTGAAAACTTAAGGATGAAAGAAGATGAAAATATTCATGAATTTCACATGAGTATCCTTGAAATTGCCAATGCCTCTAGAGCTTTGGGAGAGAAGATGACAGATGAAAAGTTAGTGAGGAAAATACTCAGATCACTCCCTAAGAGATTTGCTATGAAAGTAACAGCCATAGAAGAATTTCAAGACATTTCAAATATGAGAGTTGATGAGCTAATTGGATCCCTCCAAACATTTGAGATGGGAATATGTGATGGATCTAAAAAGAAAGCCAAGAGCATAGCCTTCATGTCAAACACTGAAAAGGAAGATGAGGAAGGTGGTCAAGATACTGATGAAGACCTGGCAAAAGAGGTAGCAATGCTGGGAAGACAGTTTAACAAAC
Source organism: Lathyrus oleraceus (assembly GCF_024323335.1). Classification (NCBI taxonomy): domain Eukaryota; kingdom Viridiplantae; phylum Streptophyta; class Magnoliopsida; order Fabales; family Fabaceae; genus Lathyrus; species Lathyrus oleraceus. Next base: position 221,851,786 of record NC_066579.1, read on the forward strand.
TGATAAAAAGGATTGATGTGAGATCCAATGTCAAGAACATCGCATCTAACATCAGTAAACCCAATAGTTCTAGCAGAAGAACAAGGTCTGAAGAAAAGCCCAAAGAAGTTCAGTGCTATGAGTGTAATGGGTATGGTCATATTAAAACTGAATGTCGGACCTATCTCAAGAAACAAAAGAGGAGTCTTGCTGCTTCTTGGTTTGATGGAAGTGAAACAGAAGAAGCTGCAAATCATGTGAATGCATTGACAGGAAGATGGGGTTTTGATGAAGATTCAGGAGATGATGAAATAACCTTTGAAGAGTTGCGCCACAAAAGTGTAGGAGTGTACAGACAAGTTGAAACTCAGAGGAAAGAGATTGCTCAGCTGGAAAATGAAAAGGAAGAATGTGTTGAAACCATCTCCAAGTTAAAAACTGAAGCAATACTCCTAAATTCCAAATTAAAAGAGATGACCAAGTATGTAAGAATGCTTAACAATGGATCTGACATCCTAGACAAGATTCTCCAGACTGGTCAAATAAAAGGGGACAAATCTGGCATTGATTAAATGAATCTAAGGCTGAGCGCAGTTACGCTGGTTGCAAACCAAAATCCAAACCTAAGTACAGCCATGCTAGAAACAAACCTGAGATGTCATATCATATGTCTCAACATCAGAAGGGAAAACAGCAAAAAGGAAAACATCACAAATGGAGATGCCATTACTGTGGAAAATTTGGCCACCTAAAGCCCTTCTGCTATAAGCTATATGGTTATCCTACCCCTGAGCAGACTCAATATCAATCAAGATCTAAACCTCACAGGCCTGTCAATAAAAAGAAATGGGTTCCTAGGACAAAGGTAACAAGTCTAATAGCTCACACTTCCTTTAGAGTATCAGCCAAAGAAGATTGGTATTTTGACAGTGGTTGCTCCAGACATATGACTGGAAACAAAAATCTGCTAACTGATCTTCACCCTCATGCCATGAGTTATGTTACCTTTGGTGATGGAGCAAAGGGTGAAATCAAGGGAATGGGTAAGCTGAACTGCCCTAGAGTTCCTAACCTTGACAATGTCCTACTTGTCAAGGGATTAACTGCTAATCTAATAAGCATCAGTCAGCTGTGCGATCAAGGTCTGAATGTAAACTTCACTAGAACTGAATGTCAGTTTACTAACAAAGAAAATGAAGTAATCATGAAAGGAGTTAGGTCCAAAGACAACTGCTACATGTGGAGCTTTCAAGAAACGGGTTACTCTTCAATGTGTACCTTAGCCAAAGAGGAAGAAGTAAAAATATGGCATCAAAGATTGGCGATAACACTGAAATTTACGTATTTTCGACTCCGATTTCACATGCATTCTAATTGTTTTATTGTCATTTTGTTGTGTTATTACTGTGTTTTCCTTTGTTTTCAGGTTTTTACTTTAATCGGAGCCCCGATCGAGAAAAGGAGTGAAAAAGGGCTAAAAAACCTAAAATTCAGCATTTTGTTCTTGTGGCCTACCCCATGGCTGGCGCCATAGACCCTGTCATGATGTGTCAAATTCAACTTCCATCAACTCCCACGTTTTCCCACTACATCCATTAAGGCGCCCCATTTTGTGCTTGTGGCGGGCACCATGGCCTTGTGGCGGGCGCCACAAGAGGAAAAACGGTTCCCTCCTATTTTCAAGTTGAAGGGCATCCAAGTCATTTCCATATTTTTACTTGCTTATAAATAGAAACGCGAATTCACTTTTACAATCATCCAAACTTAGAACAGAGGTAAACTCAGAAGCAACTTTGTTTCACTTAGGCATATATTCAGTATTTTATAGTGGTAATCGCTTCGCATTGGAGTGTTACCACAATTGTGTAATCACGTCTGTGATAGAGTCTGTAATCGAGTTTGGAGGACTTTGGAAGCAAGTTAATCCTGCCGCCATTTTCATTTCCGCATTGCAATTTACTTAGCCCTCCGATTGGAACAGGTTTTTATTATTCGCCTTTACTTTATTTATTTCCCGCACTCGCCTTTACTTTATTTATTTCCCGCACTCGCCTTTACTTTATTTATTTCCTGCACTCGCTTTAAATTATTTATTTCCTCGCACTCGCTTTTACTTTATTTATTTCCTCGCACTCGCTTTAAATTATTTATTTCCTTGCACTCGCTTTAAATTATTTATTTCCTCGCACTCGCACTACTTTTGTTTACTTTCCGCACTCGCACTACTTTTATTTAAATTAATGCACTTTTACTTTACCATGTCTAACTAAATCTAAAAGGTTAGAATGTAAGGATCGTAATTAAACCGATAATCCGTACAATTGTTCGTAGAAACACTTAAGGGCTATTTTAACTTTCAACTTAAGTTCTCCCGTACTTCAATTCCGTTGGGTAAGATCGAAAGTCGTCCAACGTCTATTTAAACTTAATTGTTTTTAACTATTTCAAAAACAGCGAAAGCGCTTTGTCTAGTTCATTAGGAGTTTTTAACATTAAGAAGAAAAGAGATTTTAAAACTATTTTCGGACGCGTTTATAAGTTTAGAGTCTGGTTCGTAAGAACCTCTTTTGGTTAAGAAATCCAGGTTATAATACTTTTCAACTTAGTCAAGATACTATATTTCTTAAAAATAGGTTTACTACTCTAACGCAATGCGCGCCTTTTTATAAGTGACAATAAGAGGGTTTGATTAGAGGGTACAACTCGGTTCTGAATACGCAAAAGCGACATTTCCTGTTAAATTAGTTCTTTTCAAAGTAGGAAACATTGCCCATAAGTAGTTCTATTAGCAAGTACTTGGATTATTAATTGGTTACGTGAATTACATTCGACCCTGTCTTTATTAATTAAATCTATTTAAACACTTTACTTTTCATTGCACACTACAAAAACACTTATTTTGATTGCCTTTGATAAACACCATAACAACAGATAACGATAGCTTGACATTTGGTCTCTATGGATTCGACAATCTTTTATATTACTCTGACGCGTTCGTATACTTGCGAAAAGCCACGTATCAAGTTTTTGGCGCCAACCAATTTCGTCAAATTTCATTTTCCTGTTGTTATATCGTTTAGACTTAGGTTATTTCCCGCCGGTCAATGCGAAGAACTCGCAGCACCGGAAGTTTAAGTTTAGTATACCCTCTGGCAGACCCTGAACGTTACGCTCGCGCACGTTTATTCTTTCATAGAATTAAGAGAGCTATGGCTGAAGATCAAAACCAAAGACCTCTTAAAGATTTCGCTCAGCCATCTAATGAAGAACCTAGTTCTAGTATAGTAAACCTAATCATTCCAGCCAATAATTTTGAACTTAAACCATCCCTGTTGCAACTAGTGCAACAGAGACAATTCGCAGGTCTCGCTACCGAGAACCCTAACCAACATTTAAAAATATTTCTTCAATTAGCAGATACTTTTAAAACCAATGGAGCTTCTCCTGAGGCAATACGTTTAAGATTATTCCCTTTTTCCCTCAGAGATAAAGCCCTATCATGGTTAGATTCCCTTCCACCCAATTCCATTACGACTTGGGATAACCTTAGAAGAGTTTTTCTTGCTAGATATTTTCCCCCGAGTAAGACCGCCGTTCTTCGAAACCATATAACTAGGTTTACCCAAAACCAAGGAGAATCGCTGTTCGAAGTTTGGGAGAGATATAAAGAATTGTTACGAGCATACCCACATCATGGTTTAGAAAACTGGTTAATCATTCAAACCTTCTATAATGGACTTCATTATAACACGAAGATGACCATCGACGCTGCCGCAGGCGGTGCTCTGATGAACAAACCTTACCCTGAAGCTAGTTCCCTCATCGAAGACATGGCTCAAAACCATCAATCATGGGGAGTCGAACGAGCGACAATTGAGAAGAAGGAAGCCCAAGGAGGAGTGCATGAACTAAGCTCTATAGACATGATGCAAGCTAAAATGGACGCATTAGCCCTCAAGGTCGAGCATATGTACATAAACCCGAATACTATAGCCGCAGTTTCGTCGGATTGTGAGATATGTGGAACCAAAGGACACCAATCTGCAGAATGCAGTCTATTAAACGAAACCCACTATGAGCAAGTGAACTACACCTAAGGGAACCCATATTCAAATACCTATAACCCTGGATGGAGGAATCACCCGAACTTCTCCTATAAAAACAATAACCCTATCTAAAATAATGCACCTCCGAGACCTAGTTATCAAGCCCCTAGATCAAATCAACCTATTCAACCTGTACCACCAAAGCCGAGCCTTGAGAAAATTATGGAAAATTTTATCACTGCTCAAACCCAACAAAACAAGGAGTTCATGAACCAAAACATTCATGTTAATGAATTGATTACTCAGTTAGGAAACAAGGTTGACCAGATAGTTACTCATACCAAGATGCTTGAAACCCAGATCTCTCAGGTAGCTTTAAACCAAGCCCCTCAGACTACACCTGGAGGATAATTCCCTGGACAACCTCAACAAAATCCGAGAGGACAAGCCAATTCCATTACCCTATGAAGTGGGAACGCTTATGATGAGCCACCAAACACAAGATTGAGTGAACCCGAAACTTCTAAGGAATGTACCAAACCCCCGGACGAAGTAAAGGAACCAGAGGAATCTGAAAACCAGGAAGGACCAGAGAAAGGAGAAGAACCTAATGATAAAACTTATGTACCACCCCCGCCATATAAACCACCTATACCATATCCGCAAAGACTCAAACAAACCCAGATCAATAAACAGTACCAAAAATTTATTAAAGTTATAGAAAAAATTCATGTAGAAATCCCTTTCATAGAAGCCATCACCCAAATACCTTCTTATGCAAAGTTTCTCAAAGACATCCTTACTAACAAACGTAGACTTGACGATCCGAAGCCTTTGGAATGTAATGCTATTTCCAAGGACAAATTAGCAAAGAAAGATAAAGATCCTGGAAATTTCTCCATTCCTTGCCTTTTGGGTAATCAGGTCATCGATAAAGCTTTTCTAGACTTAGGAGCTAGTGTGAGCTTAATGCCTCTAGCAGTTTGTGAGAGATTAAACTTAGGAGAATTACAACCCACTAAGATGTCACTTCAGTTAGCCGATAGATCTGTTAAATATCCGATAAGCATTTTAGAAGATGTTCCTGTTAGGATAGGTCAACTATTTATCCCTACTGATTTTGTTGTCATGGACATCAAAGAGGACAATGATATACCAATCCTTCTAGGTAGACCATTCTTATCAACTGCAGGAGCCATAATAGATGTCAAGAAAGGAAAGTTGACATTTGAGGTAGGTGACGAGAAAATAGAATTTATACTTTCGAAATTTCTTATGACACCTGTGATGGGAGACTCGTGTTATGCCTTAGATATCATTGATGAATGTGTTAGAGAATTAGAACAAAAAGAAATTATAAAAACAATTAAGTTACCATCAACCCCCATAAAGGAAGATGATGACTTTAAAGTACCTTACATCGATGATAACCTTTACAAATGTTTATCCCTTACCCCAGATCCTATGCCATGCCCTAAGAAACCAACCTTAGAACTTAAGGAACTGCCTAAGAACCTGAGATATGAGTTCCTCGATGAAAAGATGAACCGTCCAGTTATAGTCAGTGCTACCTTGAGCCAAGAGGAGGCGAACCAACTTTTAGACGTTTTATGAAGATATCCCTCAGCCTTAGGATATAATATCTCTGACCTGAAAGGTATAAGTCCATCCGTATATGCATCGGATTTCGTTAGAAGAAGATTCAAAACCCTCTAGGGAGCATCAAAGAAGAATAAACCCTATAATGAGTGATGTTGTTAAGAAGGAAGTTCTTAAGTTACTTGAGGCAGGTATAATCTATCAGATCTCAGATAGTAAGTGCGTGAGCCCTGTGCATGTAGTACCTAAAAAGGGAGGCATCACAGTCGTGCAAAACGATAAAGGCGAAGATGTAGCAAAACGTTTAGAAGGAGGATGGCGGATGTGTATAAATTATAGAAAATTAAATAAAGCAACTAGGAAGGATCATTTCCCTTCACCATTTATAGACCAGATGTTGAAGCGTCTAGCCAGACACTCTTACTTCTGTTATCTAGATGGATACTCTGGATTCTTCCAAATACCTATTCACCCCGAAGATCAAGAAAAAACTACCTTTACATGCCCCTATGGAACTTTTGCCTACAGACGAATGCCTTTCGGCCTCTGTAATGCCCCAGCTACTTTCCAACGCTGCATGATGTCAATCTTTGCAGATTACCTAGATGGTATCATGGAAGTGTTTATGGATGATATCTCGGTTTACGGATTCAATTTCCATAATTGCCTTGCTAACCTTGAGAAAATCCTGGAGAGATGCGTGGAGGTGAACCTCGTGCTAAACTGGGAAAAATGTCATTTCATGGTGACCGAAGGAATAGTTTTAGGACATATAGTTTCCGAAAAAGGTATAGAGGCAGATAAAGCTAAAATAGAAGTAATAGAAAACCTAAAACCCCCAAAAACCATCAGAGAAGTCCGAAGCTTTCTTGAACACGCTGGATTCTACCGGCGTTTTATTAAGGACTTCTCCAAAATCACAAAACCCCTAACCGGACTTTTAATGAAAGATGCTGAATTCATTTTCTACGAAAAATGTAATGACGCATTTAATATTTTAAAGCAAGCATTAATCTCTGCACCTATTATGAAACCGCCCGATTGGTCGGAACCTTTTGAGATAATGTGTGATGCTAGTGATTATGCAGTTGGAGCCGTTCTAGGACAAAGAAAAGATAAAAAATTACATGCCATTTATTATGCCAGTAGAACCCTAGATGCTGCCCAACTTAACTACGCAACAACTGAAAAAGAATTACTCGCTGTAGTCTTCGTTATAGACAAATTTAGATCTTATCTAGTAGGAGCAAAAATTATTATTTACACCGATCATGCTGCCATTCGTTACCTATTGAATAAAAAGGATGCCAAGCCCAGGTTACTCCGATGGATTCTATTACTACAAGAGTTTGATTTAGATATAAGAGATAAAAAAGGCACTGAGAATGTAGTAGCCGATCACCTTTCTAGGCTAGAATATCTAAAACCTGAACTAGTACCCATAAATGATGATTTTGCCTATGATCGACTGATCGCTAGAGTAGAAACCATTGAAGATAATAACCTAGATCCTCGAGAGCATTCCCAAAATTCCTTAGCAATAAGTAACGTACCCTGGTATGCAGATTTCGTTAATTACCTAGCTGCTGATATAGTACCCCCTGATCTTGACTACCACCGCAAGAAGAAATTCTTCCACGATGTGAGAAACTTCTATTGGGACGAACCGCTCCTTTTCAAAAGGGGTAAAGATGGCATTTTTCGCCGTTGCGTTCCAGAAGAAGAGGTAAATAGTATTATCGAGCACTGTCATTCTGCACCTTATGGTGGACATGCGAGCACCTCTAAGACTTACGCCAAGATTCTTCAAGCTGGCCTATTCTGGCCTACCATGTGGCGTGATGTCTATGCTTACATTGTCAGATGTGATAGATGCCAACGCACTGGAAACATTTCAAGACGTGATGAAATGCCTCTAAGAAACATTCAGGAAGTACAACTCTTCGACGTATGGGGTATAGATTTCATGGGACCTTTTCCCCCATCCTTAGGAAACAGGTATATCTTAGTAGCTGTGGACTATGTGTCTAAGTGGATTGAAGCTATAGCTGCACCCACAAACGACACTAGGGTAGTAGTCAAACTATTTAAAAACTATTCCCTAGATTTGGAACACCACGTTTAGTCATAAGCGATGGAGGATCACACTTTATATCGAGAATATTTGACAAACTTTTAAGAAAATATGGAGTTAGGCATAGAGTAGCAACACCATACCACCCACAGACTAGTGGCCAAGTAGAAGTATCTAATAGGGAGATAAAACAAATCCTAGAGAAAACTGTTTCTATTTCTAGGAGAGACTGGTCTCAGAAGCTTCAAGAAGCATTATGGGCCTATAGAACCGCTTTCAAAACCCCTATAGGAACTAGTCCTTACCAACTAGTTTATGAAAAATCTTGTCACTTACCATTTGAGTTAGAGCATAAAGCCTATTGGGCCATTAAAACTTTGAATTTAGACTACCTAGCCGCTGGAGAAAAGCGTACCCTAGACATTCATAAATTAGAAGAACTTAGGCAATCGGCCTACGAGAATGCAAAAATATATAAAGAGAGGACAAAAGCCTATCACGACAAAAGAATAGTAAAGAAAAACTTCAATGTAGGCGATTCTGTTCTCCTTTTCAACACTAGGTTACGACTCTTCCCTAGAAAGCTACGTTCAAGATGGACTGGTCCTTTCGAAGTATCCAAGATTCTGAGATCAGGAGCCGTAGAAATTAAGAACCAAACCTGTATTCCATTCATTGTAAATGGACAAAGACTGAAGCTCTATGAAGGAGGAGACATTCCAGCATACTACTCGAGCCACACCCTGATTGATCCACCGATTCCTACTACTACAGGTGTATAAATTCTATTCGTCAAGCTAATGACGTTAAACAAGCGCTGCGTGGGAGGCAACCCATTGTTTTTCTTTCATTTTTTTTCCGCATTTATTTACATTTATTTACATTTATTTTTATTTTATTTTATCTTATTTTGCATAGGGACTAAAAGTTTGAATGGTTTGCATTTTCAAGATCACTTTCTTAACTTTTACAGGATGCAGGGTTTTGATGACATGCATGTTGCCTATAGAGATAATGCTCAGAGGGAGCGCTACATTGCCCTATATCAGCGTCCTATGGCACCCACACGTTACCCTGATCAGCATTGTATGGAGGCACTGGGTATCGAGCCGAGTATCCGATTCCTTAGCCACCAGCTTCACTGGGATGAATTTGCTGATGACTTGAGTAACACATATAGGAACCTGACTTTGGAGTTCCTGAGTTCATTCGACTATGACCCATATTCTGGACCAGATGGGTATGCTGCTTTCAGGCTCTTTGGAGTTGAGTACTCCTTCAGCCAGAAAGAGTTCGGCGACTTATTGGGTTTCCAGACCACTCCTGGGTAAGGAAGTGGAGAAGTTTTGGAGTGATATATCAGGTGGCGGAAGCCAGGATCCATCTACGCAGCTATCTTATGTCATACATATCCCAACCTTCAGATATTTTCAAATGATATTAGCACATTCCTTCCTGGGAAGACTGGATGCAGAGACATTACTGAGTGAAGAGGAGATCTTCCTATTATTTTGTGCATCCCAGTCTCGCCCAGTAGCATGTGGGGACTTTTTATTGAACAATCTCAGCGGTATCTCCAGATCCACCGAAGGAGTCATCCATGTTGGTGGAATCATCACACAGATTGCTGTCGCTTTAGGTCTGTCTCGCAAGCTGTCACATCTTCGGATCTACCGTGGACACACTACCATGGACATCGATTTCTGTTTGACCAGAGGATTGATGAGGAGAGCCTCTTTCCACCCATGTCAGTTCCGATTGCTAGTCGACAGTGAGGCCATCCATTATTTCACACTGCCAGACCCTATGATGACCAGTGTGCATGATCCAGCGAATTGGAGTTATTCTCTAGAGGGCCAAGGAGAGACCGTCGAGGCACCGAGATCGCCACCCGTTGCTGAATACACGCCTACACCACCATCTCCTAGAATCACTGTTTTCTCTAATAATCATTCATTGCAGACACCCGACATACGCACCCAGATTGCTGAGTGTCGTAGAGAGATTGCAGAGCTTAGACAGGAAATGGCGGACCTAACTTTACAGATAGGAGTGTCTGATCTCACCCATGCTACTGAAGCCGATTGTCTATATCAGGAGATCGCAGAGCTCAGGCAGGAGATAGCCGTGCTCCGTGGATCCACTCAGGCAGACGACACCCCTACTACCTGATCTCACCATTTCATTTCATTTTCTTTCTCATTTATATTTCTCGTATTTGCATTACTCATTTTATATTATCGCATTGGAAATATTATATAAACTACTACTGTACATTAGTATTTCTATTTTTATCTATATATGTTTTATATTTATTTTATTTGCATTTTAATTTTTCAGTTATTTATTTATTTATATTTAATTTCTGTTTTTTTTTGTTTTTGTTTCAGTTTCACTTTTTATTTTCGTTTATACTTTTATAAAATTATGCAAGTCAAAGAAACTAGGAGAATCACAAGACAAATGCTATCCAGACCCGTCAAAGCCAAAAGACAAGAGAAGCCCAAACCAAAGGACCAAAATCTGGCCCAGCCAGATTTTGCTTTGTGGCGCCCGCCATAGGACTTGTGGCGTCCGCCACAGCGTCTGTAAATGGTCGGGGCAGGACCCCTTTTCTTCACCATTTTTGCATCTTATAACCTCCCAAACCCATTTTTTCACCTTGGAAAAACATCCTTGAACCCACAAAAAGCTCATACTTTCCTAACCACCATACCACACAAATCATTAATCCACTTTCCATTTTCGATTTCATCCGCCGGATTTTGTAAAAATCCAACCTTTTAACCATCCACTTCATCTTCTTCATCCATTTTTCGAGAGCATTCAAATGGAGTTCAACAAATTCATTCTTCGAGGAGGGAAACCGGGGGAGAGACAAAGAAAAAACATTGAACGGTTGCAAAATTGGGAAATCCTCCCGACAAGGTATGTTGACGAAAACTGTCTCTATACTTTAGGTATCTACCATAACGTTTTTCATTTATTAGACAACTTAGGTTTGCATAATTTCTTAACAAACAAAGAACCCACCTATGAGCGGTTGACAATCGAATTCTTAAGTTCCTTAATTTATATTGTCAGCCCTAACACTGCTAGCACAGTCGGTACTGTCAAATTTATAATGTTTGCTGTTGAATACCAATTCAGTACCGATGAACTAGCCAGCCTGTTAGGGATCCCTCATGGGGAAGGTGCTATTTGTGAGGCCCCTTTGGATTCCGAATGGTCTGTTGAGGTATTTTCCTTCTGGGAACGTTTATCAAACACTTCCATAAACTCTTTTGAAGGAGTTCTTGCCTCAACTATCCATAACCCGACCATCAGAGTTTTTAGATATCTGTTGGCATGCACTATTTTTGGCCGGGAGAATCCAAATAAGGTTAACGCTAGAGAGCTTATATATTTGCAAGGAAGCCTCACAAATAGGCGAATTAATTCGGTTCCGTTCATGCTCGCCCATATGATTTTAACTCTGAATAAGGCGGGACTGATTTCTTTTGGTGGATTGATTACGTCTATTGCTCGGGCACTTAACCTGAACAATGAGATGGCTACCCTAGACCCCTTACCTCCTCGCACAATTAACTTAAAATTTCTGAGAGGCATGAAATTGTGTCGTTCAAGGAGAGAAGGAGGTTATACACTTATGATTCATGGTGTAACCATCCCATCTGTTATTCTACCTTGCACTAGATGTACATATATACGTGATGAGAGGATCTGGACCTACGATTTAGATGCTCCACCTGTTTTGGGTCCTCTTCCTCCTAACATTCCTGATGAGGCGGGACGAGACACTGATGATGAATATGATCGGAGAGAGAGATCTCCCGTACCCAATGTGTCCCCCCATCATCCTTCACCACCACACACTGCACCATCTTCTTCTTCTGCAGGTACCACTCCTGGCTTCTATATTACAGAAGAGATGTGGCGTGACCACATGGCTAGAGAGAAGAGGAAAGATGACCTACTCTCTACCATCCAGCAACAAATGGCGGACAACATGAGCTTTATGCAAGAGTCGCAGCGGAGGACAGACAAGTCCTACGAAACTGTTCTACAGTCTCTGCTTGCGATAACAAATACGCAAGCCCGTCAGCAACAACACAACCAGCGACACATGGCACTCATCGAAGCTACTCAAGGTTCCATTCTAGGTAACCTTCGAGAGGTGAGGACTGCTCAAGATGCCCTGCAGGCGAGGATGGATCATAGAGACCGTCATCGTACCCGATCCCGTCGTCCACCTCAGGATGGCGAGGGCACTAGTGGCCAGCAATAGGTTGCCAGGTAACCCTTCCTTATCTTATTTCGAAACATTGGGGACAATGTTCGATTTAAGTGTGGGAGGAGCATTTATCATTTTCCTTTTATTTTCAGTTTTATTTGCTGTTTTTAGATAGTTTATTTCCTTTTAGTTGTTTATTTTTCTTTTTAGTATAATGCATGAGTCTGACGAGTCACCGAATATAGTAGATCTTTAGTATAATCTAATCTCCCCATACCTTTAGCCCCACCAAATTTTTTTGCAAAAGAAAACAGTGCTATTCCGAAAAGCTTTCAGGTTTTAAAGACATGTTTTGAGTATGGATGCGGCGACTTGGGAGAACTTTGCGAAACATCAGTATTATTTTAGCACCATAGACTTCGTAAATATAGGAATCATTCCCGAAACCCCATATACCATGGCCTTAATCATCATTTCCGTATAAGTCCTCAGTAGTTTATCCTAGCAGTCAGCTCCGGCCTACGCATCCTCTACATAGGGGACCGATGCAAATAAGTGAATGATCCAGAAAAACAATAAATAAATAAAAGAGAGCAAAAAGGCAACTCCGGTATAGGTGACCCTCACAAAGTCATTTAAACCAAAGGATTGTAAAATTTGCTAGAAAAAGAAAAAGAAAAAAGAAAAAGAAAGAAACTCACCCGCTATTAGTTGGTTCAGAGGTATCTGGCACTGAACTCGGTAGGGCGGATTACGATCCGATCCCCCACAACTACAGTTGGGTCAAATAAAAAGGTTTATACATATTTATGTGCCAGAAACCCCATTAGCAGGTCATAATCACTAACATGCCACTCTAGTATGAAGCATGTACGGATAACGGGCTTAATGTGATTGCGCCTGAATGAAAAGGACACAAAAAGAGATGAAGAGGCAGACCTAGGTATTGTGGGATGATATGGGTTGGTTAATATAGGAATGAAGTTTATGTCCGTATTTGCGGATTAGTGTCATCATGATACCCTTAGTTCACTCAGTTAGTACCTATCACTGCATCCCGACTTGAACTTAGAATTTTTACCTGAAGCACTCGTTTACACCAGTTTTTCTTTCATGAGCTTTATAATGTTTTGCTTGAGGACAAGCAAAGGTTTAAGTGTGGGAGAGTTTGATAACACTGAAATTTATGTATTTTCGACTCCGATTTCACATGCATTCTAATTGTTTTATTGTCATTTTGTTGTGTTATTACTGTGTTTTCCTTTGTTTTCAGGTTTTTACTTTAATCGGAGCCCCGATCGAGAAAAGGAGTGAAAAAGGGCTAAAAACCCTAAACTTCAGCATTTTGTTCTTACGGGCTACCCCATGGCTGGCGCCATAGACCCTGCCATGACGTGTCAAATTCAACTTCCATCAACTCCCACGTTTTCCCACTACATCCACTAAGGCGCCCCATTTTGTGCTTGTGGCGGGCGCCATGGCCTTGTGGCGGGCGCCACAAGAGGAAAAACGGTTCCCTCCTATTTTCAAGTTGAAGGGCATCCAAGTCATTTCCATCTTTTTACTTGCTTATAAATAGAAACACGAATTCACTTTTACAATCATCCAAACTTAGAAAAGAGGCAAACTCAGAAGCAACTTTGTTTTCCCTTAGGCATATATTCAGTATTTTATAGTGGTAATCGCTTCGCATTGGAGTGTTACCACAATTGTGTAATAAAGCCTGTGATAGAGTCTGTAATCGAGTTTGGAGCAGTTTGGAAGGAAGTTAATCCTGCCGCCATTTTCATTTCCGTATTGCAATTTACTTAGCCCTCCGATTGGAGCAGGTTTTTATGATTCTCCTTTACTTTATTTATTTCCCGCACTCGCCTTTACTTTATTTATTTCCCGCACTCGCCTTTACTTTATTTATTTCCCGCACTCGCTTTAAATTATTTATTTCCTCGCACTCGCTTTTACTTTTTTTATTTCCTCGCACTCGCTTTAAATTATTTATTTCCTCGCACTCGCTTTAAATTATTTATTTCCTCGCACTCGCACTACTTTTATTTACTTTCCGCACTCGCACTACTTTTATTTAAATTAATGCACTTTTACTTTACCATGTCTAACTAAATCTAAAAGGTTAGAATGTAAGGATCGTAATTAAACCGATAATCCGTACAATTGTTCGTAGAAACACTTAAGGGCTATTTTAACTTTCAACTTAAGTTCTCCCGTAATTCAATCCCGTTGGGTAAGATCGAAAGCCATCCAACGTCTATTTAAACTTAATTGTTTTTAACTATTTCAAAAACAGCGAAAGCGCTTTGTCTAGTTAATTAGGAGTTTTTAACATTAAGAAGAAAAGTAATTTTAAAACAATTTTCGGACGCGTTTATAAGTTTAGAGTCTTGTTCGTAAGAACCTCTTTTGGTTAAGAAATCCAGGTTATAATACTTTTCAGCTTAGTCAAGATACTATATTTCTTAAAAATAGGTTTACTACTCTAACGCAATGCGCGCCTTTTTATAAGTGATAATAAAAGGGTTTGATTAGGGGGTACAACTCGGTTCTGAATACGCGAAAGCGACATTTCTTGTTAAATTAGTTCTTTTCAAAGTAGGAAACATTGCCCATAAGTAGTTCTATTAGCAAGTACTAGGATTATTAATTGGTTACGTGAATTACATTCGACCCTGTCTTTATTAATTAAATCTATTTAAACACTTTACTTTTCATTGCACACTACAAAAACACTTATTTTGATTGCCTTTGATAAACACCATAACAACAGATAACGATAGCTTGACATTTGGTCTCTATGGATTCGACAATCTTTTATATTACTCTGACGCGTTCGTATACTTGCGAAAAACCACGCATCAATTGGGCCACCTGCATCTTAAAGGTATGAAAAGGATCATATCTGTTGAAGCTGTTAGAGGAATTCCCAACTTAAAGATTGATGAGGGAAAAATCTGTGGAGAATGTCAGATTGGTAAACAGACAAGGATGTCACACCAGAAGCTCAGACATGACACCACTGCCAAAGTTATGGAACTCCTCCATATGGATTTGATGGGACCCATGCAAGTAGAAAGTCTTGGTGGGAAGAAGTATGCGTATGTGGCGGTGGATGATTTCTCCAGATACACCTGGATCAATTTCATAAGAGAAAAATCTGATGTGTTTGAAGTCTTCAAGGAGCTTTGTCTAAAACTACAAAGAGAAAAGGAAAGCCCTGTCATCAAAATTAGAAGTGATCATGGGAAGGAAGTTGAGAACAACAAATTTGCTGAATTCTGCTCTTCAGAAGGAATTCACCATGAGTTCTCATCTCCCATCACTCCTCAGCAAAATGGTGTGGTGGAAAGAAAAATTAGAACTCTTCAAGAATCGGCCAGAGCTATGACACATGCTAAAAAGTTGCCCTACCATTTTTAGGCTGAAGCCATGAACACAACCTGCTATGTTCACAATAGAGTAACACTAAAGAAAGGAACTCCCACAACCCCATATTAAGTTTGGAAAGGAAGAAAACCTACAATCAAATACTTCCATGTGTTTGGTAGTAAATGCTATATCTTGGCTGATCGTGAGCAGAGAAGGAAGATGGATCCCAAAAGTGATGTGGGAATATTTCTGGGCTACTCTACAAACAGCAGAGCTTACAGGGTCTTTAATTCCAGAACTAATGTATTGATGGAATCCATTAATGTTGTGGTTGATGACCAACAGACTGATGTCACAGACGATGTTGAGACATCTCTGAATGATTCCCCAGCTGACTTCTCAGACAAAAATAAGGAAAGTGAACTTCCTCAAACTGAACCTGAAGATGACAAACTTGACACGGGACCCTCTATCAGAATTCAGAAGGATCATCCCAAAGATCTTATCATAGGAGATCCAACTAAAGGAGTCACTACTAGATCAACGGAAATGATCTCACATAGCTGCTTTGTGTCAAATATTGAACCTAAGAATGTCAAGGAAGCTTTGACTGATGAGTTATGGATCAATGCCATGCAGGAGGAATTAGGTCAATTCAAAAGGAATGAAGTATGGGAACTGGTTCCTAGGCCTGAAGGAGTAAATGTCATAGGTACAAAGTGGGTATATAAGAATAAATCTGATGAATAAGGTATTATTACTAAGAACAAAGCAAGATTAGTAGCTCAAGGATACACTCAAGTTGAAGGGGTAGACTTTGATGAAACTTTTTCTCCTGTAGCTCGCCTTGAGTCCATTGGATTATTGCTTGGAGTAGCGTGTATTCTGAAATTCAAACTATTCCAAATGGATGTAAAAAGTGCCTTCTTGAATGGTTACCTAAATGAAGAAGTGTATGTTGAACAACCTAAAGGATTCATAGATCCAAATCTTCCACAACATGTGTACAGATTGAAGAAAGCCCTCTATGGGTTGAAGCAATCTCCCAGGGCTTGGTATGAGAGACTCACAGTGTTTCTCACTGACAATGGATACAGAAAAGGAGGTATTGACAAAACTCTGTTTGTGAAGAATGAAGGAGGGAAGCTCATGAATGCACAAATTTATGTAGATGACATTGTATTTGGTGGGATGTCAGAACAAATGGTTGAAGAGTTTGTCAGACAAATGCAATCTGAGTTTGAGATGAGCCTTGTTGGAGAACTGACCTACTTTCTTGGGCTACAAGTCAAACAGATGGAAGACTCTATTTTCCTATCTCAAAGCAAGTATGCCAAGAACATTGTGAAGAAGTTTGGCATGGAGAATGCAAGCCATAAAAGGACACCTGCTCCTACACATGTGAAAATCTCCAAAGATGAAAATGGTGTAAGTGTAGATCAGAGTCTATACAGAAGCATGATAGGCAGTTTGCTTTATCACACAACAAGCAGACCTGACATTGCATTTGCTGTTGGTGTCTGTGCAAGATATCAAGCTGAACCAAAAGTCAATCACATAAACCAAGTGAAGAGAATACTGAAATATGTCAATGGCACCAGTGACTATGGGATGTTGTATACTCATGGATCTGGATCTATGCTGACTGGATACTGTGATGCTGACTAGGCTGGAAGTGCTGATGATATGAAAAACACATCAGGAGGATGTTTTTTTGGTAACAATCTGATATCATGGTTTAGCAAGAAACAAAACTATGTATCTCTATCCACTGCTAAAGCTGAATACATAGTAGCCGGAAGTAGATGTTCTCAACTAGTCTGGATGAAACAAATATTGTCTGAATACAATGTCACACAAGATGTCATGACATTATACTGTGATAACCTAAGTGCTATAAATATCTCCAAAAATCCTACTCAACACAGCAGGACAAAACACATTGATATTAGGCATCACTTCATCCGAGAACTTGTGGAAGAGAAGATCATAGCACTGGAGCATGTTCCTACAGAGAGGCAATTAGCTGACATATTCACAAAAGCTTTGGATGCCAATAAATTTGAATGTTTAAGAGAGAAATTAGGGATTTGTGTTTATGAGAATCTATAAGCAATCAAAGGAGTCTCTGGATGGTTCTCACAAAAAGAGCAAGGAATTTGTGAGGTATGATGTTATGGTCATCTTTGGTCAATTTTGACTAAAAAATGGGAGAAGTGTGTAAGTGGAGTGTCTATGTGGAGCTGGAGCTATGAGGAGATGTATGTGGTTGGACAGAAGGACAACTATTATTAGTGCATAGATGTTAAGTTCTGTTTACAGATGTCAAAGGGGATGTCTGATGCGGTGCACAAGTGTAAATGTTGAAACAGATGTCAGAATGACATTCTGTTTGTTACAGGTGTTGTTATTAACAAAGGAGATGAATGCACAGATTTAGGGGGAGAAGGAGTACCCTTGTGAATTTGTGTGTCCTACTAGTTGCATCCATAATTAGTAATTCTGTTTGTGTTGCACATATTTAGGGGGAGGAGAAGTACCCTTGTGCATGTGTGTATTACTAGTAGCTAGAACTAGTAATTGTATTTGCTTCTGCTGCTGGTTAAACTACTGTTATGTTGTTTAACTGCTGATAGTTTTCTTGTGAACAAAAAGGACAGATATATGTTTTAGCCAAAATTTGCCAAAGGGGGAGTTTGTTGGTTCTAAGTGTTGGCAGCAATTTTGGTAAACACAAAGAGTGTTCACAAGATGTCATGTGTGATATCTTAACATGAGATATCCTATGTACCTGCTGGAATTCAAGAACATGATATCAGGCAGGATTGTATCAGAATGTCATAATGACATGGCATCTGATGATATATACCTGCTGGAGTTTAAAAGAAAGACATGATCATGCAGGATTGTTTCAGAATGTCTTACATAATGACATGATATCTGATATGGTTGTACCTGCTGGAATTTATAAAAGGAATTATGAAGTTATGCAGGAATTGTTCCAGGATGTCAGACCCGATGTCATGACATCCTGTACACAGAAAATTCAGTAGGAATGTCTGGTGTTTTGTGATTGCACAATTAATGGCAATCTATGTATGATTGAAGATCTGATTTGCAGGCGCATTCAATCATGGATTACAACCTGATTTACTTATTTTCCAAGGAGATCTAACCAGCTGTCATGAGAAGATTTGATTGGAAAATAGATTTAGGGTTTTCAAGATGTCCAAGCTCAGGTGAAAGCTTCTATAAAAAGGGACTTAGAAAACTTGTTTGTACACACAACCAATACTGAGCGATATACAGAGAGAGAGCTAGGGTTTGTGTCTGTTTAGTCGTGAGACTTGTAAGCCATTCAAGTCATCCATTGATGATTGAATTGGTCTGATTTGTGGTTGTAATTTGTCACTCTAAAGCTGCTAAGCAAGAGTGTGTGTCTACTTGATCAAAGCTGTGAAGCAAGATCAAGTGTGTGTCTTCTTGATCAAAGTTGTGAAGCAAGATCAAGAGTGTGTCTTCTTGATTGAAACTGTGAAGTAAAATCAAGAGTGTGTTAATGAAAAGTGATTTCTTTTCTCAAGGGATTGTTGTTTAAGATCACAGGTGTAATTGTAGGGAAGTGAGTGGGTTCTCATATCAAAGAGTGCTTAGGTAGAAATTGCATGGGTAGAGATTAGGTGAGAAATACTGTAACTTGGTGAAGTGTACGGAGAGTCTTTGAACTGATTCTATTTTAGTGAATTTCCTTCCTGGCTTGGTAGCCCCTAGATGTAGGTGAGTTGGACCGAACTGGGTTAACAATTGCTTGTGTATTTTGCATTACTATTCTCTATCTTTATTCTGTTTGCATTACTCAGATATTAGTGTCGTGACATTACCTTCGACATCTCATATCCGATACCAGAATTTCAGTTTTGAAGCTCAAGTGATCATGTGATCCCCTGCTCCTAGAAGGCTCCTACACTCAATGAAGTGGCCATATGAAGATAAGGAAAAGCATGAAAATGGTCCCCAAAGCTCAATCATCATATATGTCCCCCAAGGATCTCAATTTTCCAATTTGATCAAGATAACCCAAAGGGCTTGAGGATTGTATCTCAAGGAAACCCTAATTCAGCTGTGCATTGACTGTGCCTTGCTCATAAAGCAACCTAAACCTATGATCAAATTCAATCAAGGGAAGTTCTTTAATTCATTATGTTATGCATATATGAGCTTATGTGAGTCTCCTCAATCATTCATTCATCAAGATTTGAATTTTGGCCTTGAGAAGTTGACCAGTCAAGTCATCTGACTAAACTGAGGATCCCTGAAACCTAACTTTTGATGTGTTTGTCAAATGAAGATGACCCCAAGAGAAAACATGTTCTTAAGAACCATATGAACAACTTTCATGTTTATAAAAAAATCCATTTGAAACGTTTAAGGTCATCATTCATTTCAAAACATTATAGGTCATTTTGACTAAAACCATAATTTTGGGTCAACTTCCCAAAGACCTAACTTCCTTATTTTTTATGATTTTGAGGTGAGACTAATTAAATTGGAAATATTAAGATTTCTACTTAAAATGTTATGTTGGAAAAAATTTCATAATCCTAAAAGAAACACATGTGATAATACAAAACATTATAGGTCACTTTGGACCAAAACCATTGAATTTGAAAAATGTCCAACTTCAAGTGCCCATAACTTTCTCATTAAAAATCCAAATGATGCAACATTTAAGTCAAAATTTATCATCTTGAAAAGATATACAACTTTGATGTTTGAGGTGTTTCCATTGGAGGCTAGCAACACTAAAACAAAAGGGCTTGAAGTTGATCACTTTTGGTGAAATTGATTTAAAATAGTTTCTGATTTCAAAAATTGTTGAAAATTTTTGTCAAACCTTGTTTGACCATGTTAGACCTATGAGAATTTAAT
This sequence comes from Lathyrus oleraceus, assembly GCF_024323335.1. NCBI lineage: Eukaryota > Viridiplantae > Streptophyta > Magnoliopsida > Fabales > Fabaceae > Lathyrus > Lathyrus oleraceus. The sequence goes on from NC_066579.1 coordinate 221,872,025, forward strand.
TGGACTTGTTGAAGTTTATTTGAATTGAATTTGAGGTTTGACCATATTTTGTCCATTTTTATTTTGCATTTATTTTAATTCCAAAAATACCAAAAAAATATATTTGACTTGTTGACTTCTAATCTTCATTTCTCTTCTGTTTAACATTGGTTGATGATGATTTGATTCATTTTTGACCAATTGTATTTGACATTTGAATTCTCCTTTTATTCATTTCATCTTCATCTCACTTCTTTTATTTAGGCCAATGAGTTAATGTCTTATGGTTGGTCTTGACATATGAGAGGCTTAACCTTCTTTAATGCACTTTATTTCTTGCTCATTTATTTATATTACTTTTGACTTTGCTCACTTGAGCTCATATTTTATGTTTATGTCATTTTCCTTTTGCTCATTTGAGCTCATTATTGTATATAAATGTATTTTTGCTTTGTGTTTGTTTTGTCTTTGTTTGTGTGAACCCAATGCAAAAAGGAGAAAGGACTTAGGATTAGGACCTTACCTATGCTTAAAGGAGTTCAAGAGCAACTAGCCCTCATGCCTTTAGAATGCTAAATCTTAAAGTTAACTACAAAGGACCCCCTAATCTAAACTCATCCTTTGTCCATTCCTCTTATTGTGTTGTGATCCTTTTGATGTTTGCTCTTGTGTGATAGGGATTCCATCTTGAGAAAGTAAGAAGGACCATTGTCATGAGTAGCCAAGTTAATAGAGACAAGCCAAATGGAGATCCTAGGAGCTTGATTCTAATTTTTTTTTATTGCTTATTGCTTGCTAAGTCCAAAGGAAAGGAGCATCTTGAATTATCTTTATGATTTCAAGAAAAGGAACTCCAAGGGTTTTATCTCTTCTCTTATCCTTGTATGCTTTAGGACTAGTCCTTCTCTTCATCTCTCCACTCTAACCCAAGCCAAACTCATTTTGTGTAAACTTTGACATTGCTTTCAAAACTAGAAACCTATGCCTTATGCCTTTGACTTTTCAAAAATCCTTTCATTAATACTCATTATGAATGAATCTTAACCATACTTTGACTTCGTTTTGTGAATACTTCTAACTTATAAATACAACTCACTTCAAGTTGTTTTTGTGGTTCCAATGGCCACCTTTGTTAAGTTTTTTTTAAACATTAGTCATAGGTTTGAGTTATCATAGTGGTTGATGTAAACCTCTACTTATCCTTAGTGATTGGACTATAAGTCTTCCATACTTATTATAGGGTTAACCCCTTACTAGTATGTTGAAGCCCTCCTCACGTGGTGGATTGTTGGTTTAGGTTGAGTTTTCTCCCTTTGATAACAAAAGACCTTAAGGCTTTTGGTCAAATCAATTCACCAATCTTTTTGAGATTTTTACCCCGAACTACGAGGTTTAGATCCTACCTTTTTGATGGTACGTAGGCAATGGGTTCATCCTTTCAAACAACAAATTTGTAAATATAATTTATTCTCTTCTCATCCCTCCAATCTTGTTTGCACAAATATTTTCACAAATACCAACCTACAACACACATTTGCAAAAAGAGGTTCCCTTAGAGTACTAAGGACGTTTTGGGTGCGTAAAACCTTCCCATTTCATAACCAACCCCCCTTACCTAGATCTCTGACATTTTTATTAGTTTATGATTTGATAAAACTTCTTACTTGGCTTTTGTTCGCTTTTTAGCCTTTCCTTTGGACAAATAAAAGTGCGGTGGTGACTCGAATTGTATGCCTACTTTTGGTTTAGTCAATAAGCCATAAAGGTAACGAATACCCCGCTACAACAACATCTAAGTGTTGTTCATTGCCATGAATGAACCCTCCGCTACGGAAGCCAAGTTGCATATCTTCAAATCTAACAGCTGACGAGCCTCTATGGAACCCTAAACCAGTTCTTTATTTGTTGTCGGAGACCTCTACCATGCGCCCCCACTGATCAACAGGACCTTCTTCAACAATCTTCTGAGCATCTTTCAGCAAGGACATAGGTGCCCCAACACTCTTCTCGGCAACAATAGATAAGGCTTGGAATGGAGTCCCAACCTCATCCTTAGCTTTTTCATAGGAGGAAGATGACAAATGGATAACCAACAACGTTTTCTCTCCTCCCATAATCACTAGCTTGCCATTCTTGACAAATTTGAGCTTCTGGTGCAGAGTGGAGGTAACATCCTCTGCCTCATGAATCCATTGCCTTCCCAATAAACAATTGTAGGCCAGGTGGATATTTATTACTTGGAAAGTAATCTGAAAATCACTCGAACCTATCTTGACTGGAAGGTCCACTTCACCAATGACTATTTTGCGTGAGCCATCAAAGGCCTTGACAATTACCCCACTATACCTCATAGGCGCTCCTTGGTAATATAGCTTTGAAAAAGTTGACTTCGGAAGCACGTTGAGTGACGAACCGGTGTCAACAAGCACATTTGACAAAGCATCTTCCTTACAATTCATTGAGATATTCAAAGCTAGGTTATGGTTTCTTCCCTCCTCAGGGAGTTATTCATCACAAAAGCTCAAATTATTGCATGAAGTGATGTTAGCCACAATGTGATCGAATTGACCCACAGTAACATCATGCTCTACATATGCTTGTTCAAGAACTCTCTATAGTGCTTCTCTGTGCGCTTCAGAATTCAAAAGCAGAGACAACACGAAAATCTTCGAGGGGGTTTGGAGCAACTGCTCAACCACATTAAATTCACTTCTTTTAATCAATCGGAGTACCTCATCATCGTCATTGGCTTTCAAGTTTCTTGATTCACCAGACTTATCTTTTGAACACCAAACTGGATCTACATTAGGTACCTCCACCTTCTTACCAACAATTGTTTCCTTGGGGACCACCGACCCAAAAACTCAACCACTGCGGGTCACCTTCGTAACATCAACAATGCTCACTACTGAACTAGTCGTAGGTAATGGGACCTCTTGACCATTCTTCATCATTGTATCATTATACTGGTATGGTACAGCCTTATCAGATGCATACAGGACTGGGCCCGCTAACCGTATTACCAACGGCAATACTGATCTTTGACTGACATTCTTGTTGCTACTGCTATCATACTGAATTACCAACCGCTCTTATTGCTTGAAAACGGGCACTATGACATTGACATCGTCATCTACATGACGAGATTTACATATTTGGATCATGACTTCATCCATCAGACGCTGGATGTCCCTTTTCACCACAACGCACCCCCTTGGGTTCACGCTACAAACAACACAACCATCATGGTCATGTTCACAGTCACTCACCATACAGATGTCCTTGTGTATCTGCACCAAGGCTCCACGAATAAAACGCACATCAAAAACTTTATACTCTCTGGGACAACCATCCACCGTATTCACTGGAGAGTTCCCATGAGCGGGCAAAGGGTTTGCTTTCACATTTGGCGCACGGTCCTCAAAGGAAACCATACCACTCTTCATGAGCTTTTGAACCTCATATTTCAATGGATAGCAGTTTTCAATATCATGGTCGGGTGCTCCTTGGTGAAAAGCACAACGAAGCTCATGTTTATACCACCAGGGAAGTGGTTCTGGGATCTGTGGTGGGTTCCTTGGTTGAATCAAGTTCTTGAGAACTAACGAGGGATACAGATCTGCGTACGGCATAGGAATCGGGTCAAAAAAGACCTTCTTCCTCTCAAAGTTCTGCTGCTGATGACTGTTGTTGATATTGTTATTGTTGTAGGTGTTCGTTCTTTGTTGCGGTTGTTGTTGTTGACGTTGATGTTGTTGTTGTTGTTGAATTAGTGTTGCTTGTTGATTAGAAAATACTGGAATAATGGAAGATACTTAATGATGATGATGTTGACGGGGTGGTGGATTTCTTCTGATCAGAGGCCTCCTCTGCCCCCCACTGGAAATTGCATTTGTCTCACTATCTGTCTTCTTGCTGAAACTAATACCATATCTCTTACTTGTTGACGCCTCATCTCTTGACAAACGTCCTTCACGGACCCCTTCTTCAAGTCTCATCCCCATATTTACCATTTCGGTAAAATCACTAGGGGCACTAGCGATCATTCGTTCATAATAAAATGAACTCAAGGTTTTCAAAAAGATCTTTATCATCTCTTTCTCCTCCAAAGGAGGAGTGATCTGGGCAGACAACTCCCTCCATCTTTGTGCATACTCCTTGAACGTCTCTTTGTCCTTTTGAGACATAGACCTCAGTTGGTCTCTCCCAGGTCATTAAAAGTGCGGATGCTTGCACTATCTAACTCCATATACCAACGGAGTGCAGCACTAGTCAGGCTATCCTGGAAGTAATAAATCAGGAATTGGTCATTATCAGTTTGAGTTGACATCTTGCGAGCATACATCACAAGATGACTTAGTGGACAAGAATTCCCCTTATATATTTCAAAGTCAGGCACTTTGAACTTCACCGGGATTTCGACATTGGGCCCCAAATATAACTCGGCAGCATTCTTCCCAAATAGGTCTCTACCTCTCAGCGTCTTTAATTCCTTGCGCAACTCAAGAAATTCGTCTTTCATTTCGTCCATCTTCTCAAAAACATCCGGACCCTCAGATGGCTCGGAATGATAGATGGTATCCTCTACTCGAGGCAAAGTGTGCACAACTGGAGGTGGCACGGATAAAGCCTTCTGGCACAAAGTTCAGCGGTATTCCCCACGGGAATTCGGCAGGCACATTTGGCGCGAAGTGGGCGGTAGCAGCAGGCATGGTAGAGGTAACCACTTCTGAAGTAACAGTCCTCGCGAGAGGAGTTGCAGGCGTTGGAGAAGCTTGGCTTTGAGCAGCAAGAACTGACTCCATCATGGTAGTCAGTCGGGCAATTTTATCCTTCAACTCTCTATTCTCTTGCTCTAGATGCTCCATAATTCTCAGATGATTGGCTCTGGTATTGTACCGGTGAGTTAGCTTGGCTAAGGCACAGAAGAAACACCAATCAGACACCTGGAAAAACCTGCTGATGCAAATGATGCATGAAATGTAATGCTTGATTATTTTTTATATTTCCAAGGAACCTACTATATCATTTTCAAATATATAATATTTAAATTGCAATTGCAACAACTTGATATGATCAAATATCTCTTTTAATTTATATAAATTGGAAGGATTACATTGAGTACAATTTCAGAAACCAAAATAAAAGATACAAGAGAAAAGGAGAATAGTCATCCTAAGGATCCCTAACAACAATGTCAGAAGATCTGGCTGAAGGCGCATACTTCCTTCGAATGAGACGAATCTCGGCCTCAAAAGAAGCCTTCATCTGAGTCTTCTCGAGGACAAGCTGGTAAAAAATCTTCTTCCAAGCAACAGAAGGTTGAGGCATGCTAGAAGATGAAACCTCTGGCTCTCTCTGTCTCTTCGTTACTCGGTCTTCAAGTAGCTCAATCAGTGTATCTTCGTCCTTAGACTCCAAATGCAACTCTTCATGCTTCTTGCTCAAAGCATGGAAACACTCTTCCCACATATCCTTCTCTTGCTTCATCTTGGTGAGTGCGTCTTCCAACTCCTCTACATCTTGGATAGGGAGAGTTAATGGCTCAACCACAACCATAGACATAGGTCTTTCCCAAGGATAAGGCATCTTAAACTCCAAAGCTCTCTTCTTCACCCAAAGAGTGTAAGCTTCCAAAGCTACACAATTGCGTATACCAAGCTCGGATCTTCCTTTCCTATGCACATTATGCCAAGCATGCACAATCTTCTACTTCAAATGTTGGGGATCTTTACCCTATTGATAGAAAATACTTTCTAATAACATGTTATTAGGTTTGTCTCTCAAGGGGAACCCAAGCTGACGATGAGCCAAAGTAGGGTTGTAGTTAATTCCTCCTTGTATACCAATGAGAGGCATATTAGAGAATTCACCACAACTATCAATAATCTCCAAACTGCTCAAAGTGGGATCATACCAAACTATATCATCATTAGTGAGAGACATAAGTCTCTGAGACCACCTTAGACATTGTTTGTTCTCCATAAAAGCAGGTGTCTGAGGCAAGTGCAAAATAAACCACTTGTACAGAAGAGGAATGCAACAAATAATCGTTCCACCACCTTTAGAATTCCTTAAATGCAAAGAGAAATACATATCACCCAACAAAGTAGGCAGATGATCCCAATCAAGAAAAGTCTAATGACGTTAACATCAATAAAACCGTCAATGTTAGGGAACAAAGCTAATCCATAGACGAGCAACGCAAAGGTAGCTTCAAAAGCGTCCACAGTACCAACTTGAGCAAAAGTGGTAGCTTCCTTGATGAGGAAAACAGATGGCAACCCAAATAACCCTCCTTTTTCACCCAATGAGCCTCTATCTCAGACTTCTTCATGTGAAGAGCTTCAACAATAATACTAGATTGGGGAATCCCCTCCAATCCACTAAAAGGCACTCCACTAGCAACAGGTATCCTCAAAAGATAAGAATACTCATCCAAGGTAGGCACAAGCTAAAAATCTGGGAAAGTGAAACAATGGTAGAGAGGATCATAGAACTGTACTATCACACTCAAAAGTCCTTCAACCACATTAGCAGACAAGATGGATAGAAGCTTCCCATGGAATTGTTTGAAGTCCAGGGGATCTAATACAAAAGATGCTAGCTTCCTTAACTCTTTCAAGTCGAGACATCTGAAACTGTACTTCTTAGTGTTCCTTCGTCCACAATCCATGGTCTGAAAATATTTGCAAATGACACCTTAGTTCCTTGAAATTTTCGTGTGATGAATTTTATGATGCGCATGAATGCATGAATGCAACAATCACAAATAAGGGACCACACACAAGGCAAACAAAGGTCAAGGGATGAATCAAGTCATTGTCAAGATCAATCATCCATTTTGGTGGATTATGGTTTTCACCTTATCAACACCCAAGTTCCATTGATATTGACAAGACTTGATTGGATCAACCAAGAATCAAGGGCTTATGGCAAGTCACGAGCATGGAGTCTGGGTAAGAATCATCCCAAAGGAGTGAACTAAGGATAAAAACCTGTAGATCATGTTCTAAAAAGTTCCCAGAGTCTTAATTCCATCTATCAGATATTATAGGTTAAGATGACTGACTCATCGACCTATAATATTCTCAAGAGAAACCCGTCTGAATGTAGTATCACATAACAACTGTTATCAAGTCTACACTTGAACATTTTCCGCACTACTTCCTAAATAGGCCAAGATGGGTTAAATGTTCTAAGTTCCTCAGCTTCTCAGACCCAATTAGAAATAGTAATTCCTAACCATAAATACTTGTGTGACATTTCCAAATCCAAAGAAGTCTCCACTGAGCAGATGGATCTCAAGCCAACTTGTTAAGGACTACTCCACACAAGTCGAACGTGACCATACCATCCTCCTATCTTAATTGCGCTCAAGTTCGGGTTAGAACTTATCTCACCACTCAGAGATCACCAAGAACAACAAGCGGATTATATCACACATATATACAAACATCACATATATACAAACATATTCAGACAAAAAGTAGGCTAAACCCACTCGACACTACTCCCCAGCAGAGTCACCACATATTTTATGTAGCGGGATATTCATGATCATCAAGCTATTGACAAGCTAGATATCAATTAACAAGAGTCACCATCGCGCTTTTATTGTTTCCAAGGGAAAGGGGAAAAGTACGAACAAAACCCAATAAGTAAGAAGTTTTCAAATAAAAAACTAATAAAAGTCAGAGCTCACAGGTAAGGGGGTTGGTTACACAGAGGGGAGATGTTAACACCCAAAGTGTCCTAGGTATTCCTAGGGAGCCCTTTTTATGTGCATATGTATTTTGTACAAAATGATGTTTACGAACAAATAGAATGAGGATATGAGAAAAAAATTCATTAATTATATTTTTGTGTTTGACAAAACCTTCGGTCTTGTGCCTACGTACCAACATGAAAATAGGGGATAAAAACCTCGTAGTTTGTGCTATAAATTTCAAAATGGATGCATTGATTTTAACAAAATTTAAGTTTGAAATGCACAAAGGCCTAAAATGATTTGAATGAGTTAGTTCTTTTTGGCTTTTTGAAAGTTTAAGTCAAGTATAATTAGGTTTATTTACAAGTTTGATTTAAGAAAATGCAATGGCATAAGGCCAAAGTTTCCACCTTTTTGCAAAAGTGGTCAAAGTTTAGAACAAAAGTAGTTCACACAAAGAAGATTTTGAAAATGGAGGGAGAGATTTTGAAATTAAAGAGATGGGGAGAAGATGAAGACACTATCCTATGCATAACATTTAAAAGTTTAGAGTTAAAAAGATCCGACCAAATGGGTAGCAATCCAATAGACAAAAAATGTCAATAGAAACCCAGAATTCCCTTGGACTTTTAGAGTCAAGCAACCCAAATGCACAATTATATTCTCTTGAAGAGCAAGGCATCAAATAAAGATGGCCTCATCCAAGCTTATCCAATCCATGATCTTCTTAAAAAATAACTCATGTAACAAATGAAATCTACAAATCACAGGTTCAAAATAACAGCTTCACAATGATCATTTTGTATATAAATCCTAGAGAGGTCTTCACAGATGTATTAGATGAATTTTCAAATGGCAAACACTTGGTTCTTCAACAAGTTGGCATTGGCCAAGTCCATTAGCATAGGAATGTTGCCTAGATTCTAAGTCCATTTGTCCAAGATCAAGCCAACAGTCCACACAAAAGTTTTTTAGGGTTTTTGTTATTATTATGTACATTAATGGTCAAAGACCACACAAACAAACAAAGTATATACAAACAAAATATATTACACAATATGGTCCAAATGGACAAAGTGAAAATTACATTAACATAAGCAATTAGAATGATATGAACAATGGCAAATGAAATAGAGTGCTAGAAGTAAATTTCATTAAAGTAAAAGCTTGAAATTAAAAGTCAATAGTTAGTAGGTTAGAGGTTAGTTTTGCTTTGATTTTTCTTTTTAAGACATTGTTTGGAGAACACTCAACCCACTTATCACAAGCATGGATCCTTGAACCAAAACATCTTCCAAAGGAAGGAAAGAAGACCAAGTTTCCACACAATACCATGAAAGAGGAGAGACTTACAATCTCACTAACTAAAAGGCTTATTCCTTTTATGTCACAAATTTAGCGCTATGATAAGCAATCGTAATTGGACTTATGTAGAAGTCACAACTATTTGAGGCTGGGAAATAGAATTTCGGTGTTAATGCATGTTAAAGACATAGTATAATGGACTATGCTCATGAAACATACTACACACAAGAAAGAATATGCAAAAGGTGTGGTCTAATCTCACCCATACTCATGTCAATTTTTCAATCAACTAGCATTAGGACTTTGATATCTCATATGCCAAATGGAATGAATGAATTAAGAAGAGGAATGATATGAAGTGGGAAAGGGATGAATGAAATCACAAATTCGTCAAAGGAGGACTTTTATTAAATTAATATCATTCATGCATTTTGAGAGATGGAATGTACATTCCATCAATCCCCTAAATCCAATGATATTAACTCGACAAAGTCAAATCAACCTTGACCAAGGCCCAACAACAATAAGCAAACTCATACAAGTCAATACAAATGGTCAACAAAATTTAATTGACATTTATTCAATTAAAAATAATAAAATAGTGCATTTAAATCAAATATGTTTTGTCCAATTCCTAAAATCTCATCAAAACACCAAAGAAATGGCCATGAGATTTATCATAGGTCAAACAAGGTCAAAGGACATTGGAGAAAAAATTTCACAATTTTTTTGGACATTTAAAAATATTTTTAAATAATTAAAAACAAATTCAAAATCAATTAATTCATAAATAATATTAATAATGATCTAAAAAATAGTTTTAATTCAGAATATGAAAGAGAAAAATATTTGAATTTTTTTGGTGAAAGTCCCATATTTTTTTGATCAATATTGAATTTAATATGAATTATTGAAGAAAATGCAATTAAAATGAAAATTCAGAAAATGTAAATTACGTGGACCATCAGATCTCCCTCATTAATTGAGGTGGCCGATCTGATGGTCCCTAGCGCGCGTTCCACATGTACTTGAGTCAACTGCGCTGCACAATTGGTATTTAAAAGGGACGGTCAAGATTAAAACGTGAGAGAAGGATCATGTGGTTCAAGCCTTGCCAACTCATCGCCAGAGCCAGAGCTCCGGTCATCTTCTCCGGTGGACCTCACTCCAATTCCAAATATATTGAGAGATATATGGAATTGAAATTTGAGGAACATAAACTGAGTTGCTTCGATTTGACCTAAAAGCAACTCAATCTTCTTGCCTACATTGATAGGACTTCAGACAACCAAAGAATCAATGGAATTGAGCAAGAATATGAGAGAATCAAAGAGTTCAAAATTTCTGAAAATTACCTTCAATGTAGGTCTGGATTCGATGGATCTTGATCTTGCTTAAGCTTGGACTCACTCCACTTGCTTGCAGGAAGAGGATTGAATGGTTAAGAAGCAATGGATTCCTGGAGAATTGAATTCCAAAACAGTGGAGATTCAAGCTTAAATTCAAGAGAATTTATCAGGCTTATCCTTTGAGAACTGAGGGTTTGCAATGGAGGATCAAAGCTTACGCGATTGTGTGTGAATTTCTGAGCAATTGAAGCTCTATTTATAGCTGAATCATGTTATATTTGCACACTCACCTTCACTTTCCAATTTTGGAAAATGGTGATGTAATGGTGCAGGGGCATGCATAGGCCCATGAAATGATTGCTAGAGGTCCATAATTGAATATCAGATGCACTGAAGTAAGCTTGGATTGTAAGGCACATGTACATTGATGCTTGAAGTTTGATCTTTGATAAATGATGTCACCCTGTTTAAGCCATGTGCAGCCTATGCATTTCTCATCCAAAATGAATCAATTTGAGATCTTTGGAAAGTTGAGATCAAGAGGAACAACTTTCATGTTAAACACTTTTTCATTTGGAGCTTGGAACTTGAAGAAATTTAAGGTGGAAGTTTGGAAATTTTTGACATATCAAATTTTTTCTAAGTGTCAAGCCATATGTCTCAATATTCCACCTTGCCTAACTTTTTCTGGGAGCTTCAAATGAGAAAAGTGTCTTTATAAAAGTTTTAGCTCTATCAAAAACCTTCAAAATTATCACCCATTTAATGTCATTTGGATTTGAAATGATAGAGTTATGCATTTTTGAAGTTTGGAAAAATCACTTGATCAATGGTATAGGTCAAAAGGGACATATAATGTAGCCTCATAACACATGCTCAAAAACGTTGAATTAGATCCCACTACAAACATAAAAGTTTAGGTAGACACATTTAATTTGATTGTGAAACTTGGAAATATTTCATATCATAAAATTTGAGCAAGTTATGGCCTTGGGAATTTGACTTTCAAATTAGGGTTTAGACAAAATGACCTATAAAGTTTCAACATAGAAAATGACTTTCCAAGAAAAACTAGCTCTAGGTCTCAACATGAAAGTTGTTTGGAATTCCATTTAGAGAAAGTTTAATCTTGGAATAATTTTCATATGTGAATATATTAGGAGATAGGGTCTAGGGAGACCCAGTTTTGATCAGATGAATTCATCTGGCCAACCACCATCAACCAACTTGCTAATTTCCAATTCTATTGAATTTTTTGGGTCATGGTAGATAATATATGAATAAGATGATTATATTTGAAATGTCCCTTGATAAATTTGACCAATTGGTGAGATAGCTTGTTAGAGAAGTTACTTAAGATACTCAGTCAAATTAGGGATTCCAAGGCAAATCACCCTTAAACTCTTGAAGAAAACTTGATCAATATAACATGTAGAGATCAATGGGACTCATATATGATGTTCATAACCATTATTGAATCAATTCTTAGTTTTGCTCTTTGTTCATGAGGGTCTCAAACCCTATATGTGAACTTCATGAATCAATGAGATCATGGCCTACCTACAAAAGAGTTAGATAGATGCAAAGACATATTTTTGGTATTTTGGTTAGTAAAAATGATAATATACAAGTATGATATAATCACAAAATTCTTGGTGATCTCTCTCCAAACAAACCCAATGAAAGAGGGGTAAGGAGGATGCCAAGACATGATCCCAATGCTTATGCTTATGATGGAATTGCTTGAGGGATCTTAGGGTCAAAATTGGGGTCTTAAAGGTTTGAAGGGATGATATGATGAGTTTAGTAATCCTTGGAAAGTTGATAAAATCATTATTACACGAACATCCTAATTTTTTAGAGTAGGATATGAGTATAACATGTATTTCGTACCATAGTACTCGGACTCTAAGAAGTAATTCCAATTAGTTTATTTTGATAGTCTAGCATAAATTTGATTATGTAGCGGTGCATTCGTAACCATCGAGCTATGGATAAACCCGACATCAATTGAAAAACTAGAGTCGCCACCACGTCTTATTTGTTTCAAAAGGAAAAAGGGAAAAGTACGAACAAAACCCAAAGGTAAGAAGTTTTCAAATCAAAACTAATAAAATGCCAGATATTACAAGTAAGGTGTTTGGTTACACAGAGGGGAGGTATTAGCACCAAAAGTGTCCTAAGTACTCCTAGGGAGCCCTTTTTTGTGTGCAAGTGTTTTTGTTGAAATGATGTTTGATGAAAATGGAATGCGGGGGATGAGAAAAGAATTCATTAATTATATTTTGTGTTTGACAAGACCTTCGATCTTATGCCTACGTACTAATATAAAAATGAGGGATCAAAACCCCGTAGTTCGTGATAAAAATTTCAAAGAGAGTTGGTGAATTAATTTTAAGAAAAAGTTTAACAGAAAAAGTCACAAAGAAGGGCAAAGATTTGAATGAGGTTGTTAGTTCTTTTTGTCTTTTTGAAATTGAAGTCAATATGGTTAAGTTCATTCACAAGTTTGATTTAAGAAAAAATATTTAAAAATTCAATGGCATAAGGCCAAAGTTTCTAATTATTAAAACATGTTTAAGTTGAAAACACAAACAAAGAAGGTTTTGAAAAGAGGGAGAGAGTTTGAAATTAAAGAAGTGGGAGGAGATGAAGAGGCTACCCTAGACAAAAATTAAAATTTAGGAGTTGAAAAGATATGACCAATGAGATGCAATCCACAAGACAAGATTTTCAGATAGAAACCCATTTCTTTTGGAATTTTTAGCAAGCAACAAACATAAGCAATATCCAAGAAAACCATATGAAGACCAAGGTATCAAGTAAATATAACCACAATATCCAAGCAAGCATTCCAATAACAAGTAGTCTCAATATCTTCAAATGTATCAGATGAAATATTTCCTTGGCAAACTCATAGAATCAATCATCAAACATAACCAGTAATAATAGTATAACAATCAAGCATATAGACGAAGTAACAGATGAACATAGAGCACTCAGGGTTTGCAATAGATGCAAGGCACAATCAAGAACAAATCAGTCTCAGATAGTGGCATAGGCCAAGTTCTTTAAGTACATGGAATGTTGCCTACTTCTAAGTCCAAAAGCTCAGATCAAGTCCAACAATCCATCAACATATTTTCAAATCATGGGTTTCTTACTTCTGAGTTTCTGATTGGGAGAGCTACCATTATTGCTCAAGCTGGATGTAGTATGGACACCTTTGAGGCTATCTTCGTATTGCTTATCTATGGTCTAGCATTGTTCCCTAATATTGATAACTTTGTCGATGTTAATGACATAGGAATCTTCTTAATTGGGAATCCTGTTCCAACTCTGTTGGGTGACATATACTTCTCTCTACATCTAAGGAGTTCTAAAGGAAATGGAACCATTGTGTGTTGCACTCCTCTTCTGTACAAGTGGTTTATTTTTCACTTGCCTCAGAGCCCGGTCTTCTTAGACCCCATCTCCTATAATTTTTGTCATATGAATAAGATTTCAAGAGCAAAGTTACTCGAAATGACATTCCTACAAACTTTAATGTTGAGGTCAAGATCTAGTTTTTCTTGGAAAGTCATTTTTTATGGTGAAAGATTATAGGTCATTTTGTCTGAACCCTAGTTTGGAGGTCAAATTCCCAAGACCATAACTTGCTCTATTTTTATGAGATGAAATCCATTGAAATTCCATAATCAAATTCAAGATGTCTAATTCAACTTTTATGTTTGGAGGAAGTTCAAATTCAACTTGCAAATGCATGTGCCAAGAGGAAACATTATAGGTCACTTAGGACCAATGCCATTAAACAAGTGATTCTCGTCAACTTCTAAAATGCATAACTCCTTCATGCAAAATCCAAATGAGGACAAATTTGTGTCCAAATAGAAGAGTTTTGAAAGAGCTACAAGTTTGACCAAGAAGATTTTGTTTGTATTGTCTGCTGATGCGGTTGGAGGACTTTTGGGTGTATTGGTTCAGCTTTATGATCCTCTCTACCGGTGTTTCACCTTTCCCGATTATCAGCTTATGCCTATGTTGGAGGAGTGTGCCTATCTCTTGGGTATACCCGTATCTGAAAAGGTTCCTATTAATGGATTAGAGGAGATTATGAAATTTCAAGTCACACCGGATGCTCTTCATTCGAAGAAGTATAAGATTGATGCAAATATGACGAAGAAATGAGGTATCTGAGGTCTTACTTCTGAGTTTCTGATTGGGAGAGCTACCACTGTTGCTCAAGTTGGAGGTAGTATGGACACCTTTGAGGCTATCTTCGTATTGCTTATCTATGGTCTAGCATTGTTCCCTAATATTGATAACTTTGTCGATGTTAAGGACATAAGAATCTTCTTAATTGGGAATCCTATTCCATCTCTATTGGGTGACATATACTTCTCTCTACATCTAAGGAGTTCTAAAGGAAATGGAACCATTGTGTGTTGCATTCCTCTTCTGTACAAGTGGTTTATTTTTCACTTGCCTCTGAGCCCGGTCTTCTTAGAGAACAAGAAATGTGTAGGTGGTCCAAGAGTCTTATGTCTCTCACTAATGATGATATTACTTGGTACGATCCTGCATATGATGGCTTGAAGATTATTGATAGTTGTGGTGGATTCTCCAATGTGCCTCTCATTGGTACATAAGGGGGAATCAACTACAACCCTGCTTTGACTCGTCGTTAACTTGGGTTCCCCTTGAAAGATAAACCTAATAATATTCAGTTAGAAGGCATGTTCTATCAAGAGGGTAAAGATCCCCAAAACTTGAAGGGTGGGATGGTGCGTGCTTGGCGTAGTGCTCACAAGAAGGGAAAACCTGAGCTTGGACCGTGTAATTATGTAGCTTAAGAACCTTAAGCTAGTTGGGTGAAGAAGAGAGCCTCAGAGCTTAAGATGTCATATGCCTGTGAATAACCTATGTCTATGGTTGTGGTTGAGTCATCAACTCTCCCTAACCAAGACGTAAAGGAGTTGGAAGATGCACTAACTTAGATGAAGCAAGAGAAATACCTTTGGGAAGAACCGTTCTATGCTTTGAATTGAAAGCATGTGGAGTTGGAACTTGAGATGAAAGATAAGGATGCACTCATTAAGATCCTCGAAGATCGTGCAATTAAGAGAGAGACAGATCCAGAGGATTTATTTTCCTCTAGTATGCCTCAGACTTCCGGTGCTTGGAAGAAGATCCTTGGTCACGAAGAAAACTCATATGAAGACCGCCTACGAGTTAGAGATCAGGCACATTCAAAGGAAGTACATGCCTATATCCAGTTCATCTGATGCAGTTGCTAGGTGTAAGAACCCAATTTTGACCCTAAGATCCCTCATGCTATCTCATCACATGCATTAACATTGGGATCACACCTTGGCATTCCCCCCCCCCCCATTTCATTGGGTTTGCATTGGGAGAGATCACCAAGCACTTTTAATGATATTATACTTTGTTTTTAAATATTTACTAACCAAAATACCAAAAATAGGTAATTGTATAGTTTGTTACTTTTTTAGGTAGTGTGTGTGCTCACCCATGCTCTATTAAGCTTATATCTAGGGTTTGAAACCCCCAGTGCAAGGAGTTCAATCAAGAAATGGTTCACATTGGCTCTAGCATCATATATGGATCCCCATGATCTTCACATGTCATTTTGATCAAGAAATCATCAAGAATTTGGGGTTTGTTTGCCTTGGAAACCCTAATTCATCTGGGTGTCTTGTGTAACTTCTTTAACAAGTTTCTTTAACAATTGATCAAATATTTCAAGGGATACTTCATATTACATCATCCTGCACATATATGATCCTTCATGAGTCCCAAAATTCAAGAGAATGTCAAGTTAGCATGTTGGTTCATGGTGGTTAACCAAGGAAAGTCAACTAGTCAAAACTGGGGTTCCCTAGACCACATCTCCTACAATTTTTGTCATATGAAACAGACTTCAAGAGTAAATTTACTCAAAATGACATTCCTACCAACTTTAATGTTGAGGTCAAGATCTAGTTTTTCTTCGAAAGTCATTTTTTTTGGTGAAAGATTATAGGTCATTTTGTCTGAACCCTAGTTTGGAGGTCAAATTCCCAAGACCATAACTTGCTCTATTTTTATGATATGAAAGCCATTGAAATTACATAATCAAATTCAAGATGTCTAATTTAACTTTTAATTTTGGAGGAAGTTCAAATTCAACTTGCAAATGCATGTGCCAAGAGGAAACATTATAGGTCACTTAGGACCAATGCCATTAAACAAGTGATTCTCGTCAACTTCTAAAATGCATAACTCTTTCATGCCAAATCCAAATGAGGTCAAATTTGTGACCAAATTGAAGAGTTTTGAAAGAGCTACAAGTTTGACGAAGAAGATTTTGTTTGTATTATCTGCTGATGCGGTTGGAGGACTTTTGGGTGTATTGGTTCAGCTTTATGATCCTCTCTACCAGTGTTTCATCTTTCCCGATTATCAGCTTATGCCTATGTTGGAGGAGTGTGCCTATCTCTTGGGTAGACCCGTATCTGACAAGGTGCCTATTAATGGATTAGAGGAGATTATGAAATCTCAAGTCATACCGGATGCTCTTCATTCGAAGAAGTATAAGATTGATGCAAATATGACGAAGAAGTATAAGATTGATGCAAATATGACGAAGTATAAGATTGAGTTTCTGATTGGGCGAGCTTCCACTGTTGCTAAAGCTGGAGGTAGTATGGACACCTTTAAGGCTATCTTCGTTTTGCTTATCTATGGTCTAGCATTGTTCCCTAATATTGATAACTTTGTCGATGTTAATGAAATAAGAATCTTCTTAATTGGGAATCCTGTTCCAACTCTGTTGGGTGACATATACTTATCTCTACATCTAAGGAGTTCTAAAGGAAATGGAACCATTGTGTGTTCCATTCCTCTTCTATGCAAGTGGTTTACCATTAGAGATATAGACTAAATCCAAGGTAAATCATACAAGTCGAGTCGCCACCGCACTTCTTTTTATCCAAAGGAATGGTTAGAAAGCGAACAAAAACCTAAAAGTTTTATCGAATCAAAAACTAGTAAAAATGTCAGAGATCTGGGTAAGGGGGTTGGTTATGCAATGGGAAGGTGTTAGGCACCCAAAGCATCCTAGGTACTCCTAGGGAGCCCTTTTCACATTTATTGCAAAGGTTGTTGTTTTTATGAAAATTTATTTGTGCAAGCATAATTGAAGGGATGGGAAAAGCGTGTATGTTTATCTAATGTACTACTTACTAAAAGAAGGGTCAAAAGAAAATGACTCGCACGGATGTCGCATCCACTGCATACGTATCTCATCTAAATCTGAGAATCAGAGTCTTCGTAGCTCGGCTACCTATGGGTTAAAGAGGAGTGTGCTCGGTAAGACATCGCATCTTATGCCTACGTATCTCATCTGGGATGAAAATCAGAGTAAAACATAGTTCGGCAAACTACGGGGTAAGGGTTTTGGGTTGAACGACATTACTACGCAATCTACCGGATGCTCGACCTTTGGAGACTTACTCGCCTGTAGTAGAAGGAGTAAACATGTTCTTAGGAGAAGAAAAATCAATGATAAAAGGGTAACGAGGATAAGACCTCATAGCTCTTAACCCTGGACAGGGTGAGCTCATGACAACAAGTGGGGATTCAGAAAGGTGGAACCCTCTCCACTGACCGACCGGACAAAAGTAACACACCAAAACATGGCCTCCTATCGAGGTCTTCCAGCTAAGAAAACAGAAAAATATGGGAAAGAGGTAAAAGTACCACACGGATAAAGTTCCGAAGTAACAGCAATTAAAGAGATAAGAAACCCAGAGATCTCTCAAGCTAGCACCATCAAAGAAAGTGAGTCAGTATAGGTAATCGGAATAAACCACTAGGTGGTATCCCACAAATAAAGTGGAACACCAGGCAAGCCATCTCTGCAAGAGTCATATGAGCCCTCACAAAACAAAACTCAACAAACAGGTTAGAGAAACAAGATAGGGTAACCAAGAGTTGCCCCCAAATCAAAATGTAACCACATGAATCATGCCATTAAAATTCACAAAAAGCTCACAAAAAGCAACCAAGGGTAGGAGGCCTAAACCTCTTGCCAAACACATGCATCAAAAGGGTATCAAATTCACCCATAATACCTCATACATTAAGAGCATTCAAATTAATGGGAATAAGGCAAACCTGACTGGAGAGATCGAATGAAATTGAATTGCCCGGTTGGGTTTGCAAAACAGTCTTAGGGTTTATATGAGAGGGAATTGGTTCTTTACGGATGAGTTCCCTTCAGTCTCTGGAGGTTGCTCTGAACTCTGTTAGCTCTTCTCTCACTATCTTTTTCCGTGCCAGGGTAATAGGAATAGAATAAAATTTTGTTTCACTGAAACTCTGAATTTATAACCTGATTTTTGTAGACCTGTGGGCTCAAATGAGAGAGGCCCAAGTCCAAAAATTTTCTGTTATATTTTATTTATTTATTTATTTTTTAACACGTGGGCTTCGCCTAGCGAGCACGACAGCTCATTAACAAACTTTTGCTCCTTCAAGATTAACGTTTTGACTGACGAATAGACCCCATTTGAACATGTTGGAAGTTTCTCAAGCCATTCCCATTTGTTGACTGATCCTCTAAATAGAACCCACAAGGTGTCTTGGATGATACTCAAGCTTCAAACAAAAGATGTTAGTGACACATTTTTGTGCTTTTGGTTAGTAAACAAAAGTAAGAGAAACAATGATGTATAATTCAAGCATCCTTGGTGATCTCAAACCAATCACAAGGAGTCCCACCCAAAGGCAAAGGGAACCAAGCTGCTAAAGATCCTTGAGGCAATGCAAATGCAATGTTATGATGCCATGAGGGATCTTAGTGTCAAAATTGGGGTCTTACAGATGCCCCTATTTAAGGTCATTCTAGCCGGAGAAGTGAAGGTTAAAATCTTCGTCTCGACGAGGTAGAATGGGCTTAAATAATAACAAAGAGACGAATTTTGGTCCCTAAGAGACCTCATGATGCAA
Organism: Lathyrus oleraceus; assembly: GCF_024323335.1. Classification (NCBI taxonomy): domain Eukaryota; kingdom Viridiplantae; phylum Streptophyta; class Magnoliopsida; order Fabales; family Fabaceae; genus Lathyrus; species Lathyrus oleraceus. Next base: position 221,891,381 of record NC_066579.1, read on the forward strand.
ATGTATGTATGCAAAATGGTAACACTCTGTGGGGATATGTGTCCACAAAGTAGTAAAGAAAATCAGGAGACACTGACAATCTTTATGAGTGATACATTCCATAGGACAAAATCCTAGGGACTCTTATGGGGATAAGAAAGAAATACGTGAGCAGGGCACGACTCAAAGTTTGGGGAGCAGAATTCCAAAGGGAATAAACCAATGGAAAGACTCGAGCTGACTCGAAGACGCCCGTATTGGGGAATATGCCAATACAACAAAACTATCCACAACGGATACTTCGGATAGAAATCCGGACAAAAACAATCCACTAAGGGACCTCGCTGGGGATGTCTAAAAACACTCTCCTGGGGAAGCAGCGAGATGAGGTGTTACCGGTTAGTGGGTAACAAGCTCAATGAGACATGTTATCTGAACACCGACATAAGGGTCAGAGATACAACATGCTCGGGAAGAAGTGAATATCTAAGACCGGTATAAGGGTGAGAGATATCAAAACTCCGAAACATCTGAGGAAGACCTAAAAAGGTATATTTCAACTCAGGAAAATTTGACTCCCCGGGGACAAAAGTCATAATAGGGAGCAGAAAGGGAGGAACACCAGGGATATCGGTTACTGGGCATATAATAGGTGACCAACCAAGGCGTGAATTGGGGAATATTCCCAAGACACTCATCATCCAAAAGAGGGCTAAAAGCAAACTCGATTATAGGATGGACATTCGACTCCGCAAAGGGGATACGAATCTTACTCAACTGGAGAAGAACAAAAGGCTTCAGACCCGAGAGTGCATGAGATATACTATCTATTACCGTCAGAACATAGATAATATACTCGCATGGACGATTATCCACAACCGGTTACTGGGTTAATAAAGGATAAATCGACCGAAAAGAAAAGGCATCGGGATACCGAAACTAGGTATATAATGATGACCGATTCAGGAGAGAAACAATTGTCACCAACAACAACAAGGTAGACGAGAGATGACCCGCTGGGGATAAATTGCGTAATCAGGGCAATTATCCAAGCAGATGAGGGGATATCATCACCGAATATTGGATGAAGATAACTGTCACCAATTAAAGATGAGCAAAAATAGTTACTCTGCAAAAAGGGAAGAAATAGGGTTTACAACTACCGGTATGAGGGTAGAGAACCACAAACTCCGCCGGGGATAATAATTACTAATTATTGAGCAATTATTCATTTACCACGGGGAAACAGGAAAAGAGTCTCAAGAGACCGATCTAGGATCAAACTAGATAGGCACACCAAATCAAGACTTGTCCCGGTGAGGATATAACTCAATGGGGAAAACCATCCCAGTATATGTGTTGGGAAGGAACAAAAACAATCAACATCCACGAGGATATAACCCGGTGGGGAATATGGAAGAAAGGATAGACGCTTTCTGCCTATGGAGCTGACTCTATATGGAGAGATCAGACACACACATCTGCTTGGGGAAATATATCACCAAATAGCAGGAGACAGCAAACACCGATATATGGCAAAGAATGCAACATGAATATCTGAATGTTATAATTATGCATGAATATGCGTGGTTTATGTATGATGTATGCTGACAGACAGAACATATCTAACACAACCAGGTCCAAGAATCAACCACCCGGTACTACATCTCAAGAGAGAAAGCCAAGTTCACCGGGGAGTATCCAATCTGCTGGGGATCAGAGATACCAGGAAGCAAAGAACTCTGCAAGGGATGAATCATCAGTCATTCCAGCTGGGGACGAGAGTTATCACAGACAAGGTCCACCACACCAACAACTCTACTGGGGAATCTATCCGAGGAGATAAAGGATTTATCGGGATCAACCACCAAATACCGCTCTTGCCCAAAGAGATCCAAGCTTCTGAGGAAGAAAGATTGCTACTCCGCTGAAGGGAAGAGAGGTGACTCTCAACAAGCAATCCACTTGTTAGGATAAACCACAAGGGGTTCCGGAGGGAGGAGATACAGTCATACCAGGAATATGGACAAAAATCTTACCCTGTTGGGGATCGTACCACCCTTGGGAGAGCACTGACGATCTCCTAAGTATCCTTTTGTCATTGTGAATGTTCACTTTGTTTAAAAACAAATTATAAAAATTTGATCGTTTAAAATAATGATATTTTCTTAATCAAAACATGCAAAACATTTGTTGAATAGAAACAGATAAGAGTGCCAATAATTGGATAAAAGGCTCAAATTTATTTGATAGAATGGTAGTCTGCGAATGGCAAGACTCCATAGATCTTTACAAATTTGAAATTGGTGATATATATTGGAAAAGGGCTACATTGAACATAATGACCATTTCTCCACCAATTCTGAATCCGATGTATTTGAAGCTTTGGCTGATAATGAGCAAGGATCTCTGACAGATGACAGTTGTAGAACAAAATCTTATCAGGATGCAGTTACTTGCCAAATCCCTAAAATTTGCCTAGATTGCCCCAGGATGAGGTACTCAATCTAGCGGGATGCCTATATTCATTTTTCATGTCTCTAACTTTTGCCTGGACCTCCCTTTCGGGTTTTCCAATCCACCGAGACGCTCATTTTTGCCTAAGCCGCCCTTTCGGGTTTTCAACTTAGCGAGCTATTCAGTTTTTATTTTTTAGGCGAAGTATTTCTTGACTGCATCTGAATTCACAGGACGAGTGAAATCCTCCCCATCCATAGTTGTAAGTATCAAAGCACCGCCTGAAAAGGCTCTCTTAACAACATATGGACCCTCATAGTTTGGAGTCCACTTGCCCCTGGAATTGGGAGTGAAAGACAAGACTTTCTTGAGCACAAGGTCACCTTCTCGAAACACACGAGGCTTGACCTTCTTATCAAAAGCTTTCTTCATTCTCTGCTGATATAACTGACCATGGCACACGACAGTCAATCTCTTCTCTTCAATCAAGTTTAGCTGGTCATAACGACTTTGAATCCATTCATCATCAATCAACTTGGCCTCCATCAAGACTCTCATTGACGGGATCTCCACCTCTACTGGGAGTACAACCTCCATGCCATAAACAAGAGAGAAAGGGGTTGCCCCTGTTGAAGTGCGGACAGATGTACGATAGCCATGCAAAGCGAATGGCAACATCTCATGCCAATCTTTGTACGTAATAACCATCTTCTGGATAATTTTCTTAATGTTCTTATTAGCAGCTTCAACAACCCCATTCATCTTGGGTCTATAAGGAGAAGAATTATGATGTGCAATCTTGAATTCAATACACAGCTCTTTCATCATTTTGTTGTTCAAGTTAGATCCATTATCAGTAATGATCTTATCTGGCACACCATATCGGCATATGAGTTGATTCTTGATAAACTTCACGACCACCTGCCTGGTCACATTTGCATACGATGCCGCTTCAACCCACTTGGTGAAGTAATCAATTGCTACGAGAATAAATCTGTGTCCATTGGACGCTTTCTGCTCTATCATGCCAATCATGTCAATTCCCCACATGGAGAAAGGCCATGGTGATGAGATCACATTCAAAAGTGTCGGGGGAATATGAATCTTATCCGCATAAATCTGACACTTATGGCATTTCTTCACATA